>NC_045758.1:0-142500 GCF_009193385.2 Nasonia vitripennis
ACCAATAACCCAATAACCCAATAACCCAATAACCCAATAACCCAATAACCCAATAACCCCAATAACCCAATACCCAATAACCCAATAACCCAATAACCCCAATAACCCAATAACCCATAACCCAATAACCCAATAACCCAATAACCCAATAACCAATAACCCAATAACCCAATAACCCAATAACCCAATAACCCAATAACCCCAATAACCCAATAACCCCAATAACCCAATAACCCAATAACCCAATAACCCAATAACCCAATAACCCAATAACCCAATACCAATAACCCAATAACCCCAATAACCAATAACCCAATAACCCAATAACCCAATAACCCAATAACCCAATAACCCAATAACCCAATAACCCAATAACCCAATAACCCATAACCCAATAACCCAATAACCCAATAACCCAATAACCCAATAACCAAAACCCAATAACCCAATAACCAATAACCCAATAACCAATAACCCAATAACCCAATAACCCAATAACCCAATAACCAATACCAATAACCCAATAACCCAATAACCCAATAACCAATAACCCAATAACCCAATAACCCAATAACCCAATAACCAATAACCATAACCCAATAACCAATAACCCAATATAAAAAACCCAATAACCCAATAACCCAATAACCCAATAACCCAATAACCCAATAACCCAATAACCCAATAACCCAATAACCCAATAACCCAATAACCAATAACCCAATAACCCAATAACCCAATAACCCAATAACCCAAAACCAATAACCCAATAACCCAATAACCCAATAACCCAATAACCCAATAACCAATAACCCAAATAACCCAATAACCCAATAACCCAATAACCCAATAACCCAATAACCCAATAACCCAATAACCTCCCAATAACCCAATAACCAATAACCCAATAACCCAATAACCCAATAACCCAATAACCCAATAACCCAATAACCAATAACCCAATAACCCAATAACCCAATAACCCAAATAACCCAATAACCCAATAACCCAATAACCCAATAACCCAATAACCCAATAACCCAATAACCCAATAACCCAATAACCCAATAACCCAATAACCCAATAACCCAATAACCCAATAACCCAATAACCCAATAACCCAATAACCCAATAAACCAATAACCCAAAAAAACCAATAACCAATAACCCAATAACCAATAACCCAATAACCCAATACCCAATAACCCAATAACCCAATAACCAATAACCAATAACCCAATAACCCAATAACCCAATAACCCAATAACCCAATAACCAATAACCCAATAACCCAATAACCCAATAACCCAATAACCCAATAACCCAATAACCCAATAACCCAATAACCAATAACCCAAACCCAATAACCCAATAACCCAATAACCCAATAACCCAATAACCCAATAACCCAATAACCCAATAACCCAATAAATAACCCAATAACCCAATAACCCAATAACCCAATAACCCAATAACCCAATAACCCAATAACCAAAAATAACCCAATAACCCAATAACCAATAACCCAATAACCCAATAACCCAATAACCCAATAACCAATAACCCAATAACCCAATAACCCAATAACCCAATAACCAATAACCCAATAACCCAATAACCCAATAACCCAATAACCCAATAACCAATAACCCAATAACCCAATAACCAATAACCCAATAACCCAATAACCCAATAACCCAATAACCCAATAACCCAATAACCCAATAACCCAATAACCCAATAACCCAATAAAAAAACCCAATAACCCAATAACCCAATAACCCAATAACCCAATAAAAAAACCCAATAACCCAATAACCCAATAACCCAAATAACCCAATAACCCAATAACCCAATAACCCAATAAAATAACCCAATAACCCAATAACCCAATAACCCAATAACCCAATAACCAAACCCAATAACCCAATAACCCCCAATAACCCAATAACCCCAATAACCCAATAACCCAATAACCCAATAACCCAATAACCCAATAACCCCAATAACCCAATAACCCAATAACCCAATAACCCAATAACCCAATAACCCAATAACCCAATAACCCAATAACCCCAATAACCCAATAACCCAATAACCCAATAACCCAATAACCCAATAACCCAATAACCCCCAATAACCCAATAACCCAATAACCCAATAACCCAATAACCCAATAACCCAATAACCCAATAACCCAATAACCCAATAACCCAATAACCCAATAACCCAATAACCCCAATAACCCAATAACCCAATAACCCAATAACCCAATAACCCAATAACCCAATAACCCAATAACCCAAAAATAACCCAATAACCCAATAACCCAATAACCCAATAACCAATAACCCAATAACCCAATAACCCAATAACCCAATAACCCAATAACCCAATAACCCAATAACCCAATAACCCAATAACCCAATAACCCAAAACCAATAACCCAATAACCCAATAACCCAATAACCCAATAACCCAATAACCCAATAACCCAATAACCCAATAACCCAATAACCAATAACCCAATAACCCAAAACCCAATAACCCAATAACCCAATAACCCAATAACCCAATAACCCAATAACCCAATAACCCAATAACCCAATAACCCAATAACCCAATAACCCAATAACCCAATAACCCAATAACCCAATAACCCAATAACCCAATAACCCAATAACCCAATAACAATAACCAATAACCAATAACCCAATAACCCAATAACCCAATAACCCAATAACCCAATAACCCAATAACCCAATAACCCAATAACCCAATAACCCAATAACCCAATAACCCAATAACCCAATAACCCAATAACCCAATAACCCAATAACCCAATAACCCAATAACCCAATACCCAATAACCCAATAACCCAATAACCAATAACCCCAATAACCCAATAACCCAATAACCCAATAACCCAATAACCCAAATAACCCAATAACCCAATAACCCAATAACCCAATAACCAATAACCCAATAACCCAATAACCCAATAACCCAATAACCCAATAACCCAATAACCCCAATAACCCAATAACCCAATAACCCAATAACCCAATAACCCAATAACCCAATAACCCAATAACCCAATAACCCAATAACCCAATAACCCAATAACCCAATAACCCAATAACCCAATAACCCAATAACCCAATAACCCAATAACCAATAACCCAATAACCCAATAACCCAATAACCCAATAACCCAATAACCCAATAACCCAATAACCCAAATAACCCAATAACCAATAACCCAATAACCCAATAACCCAATAACCCAATACCAATAACCCAATAAACCCAATAACCCAATAAACCCAATAACCCAATAACCCAATAACCCAATAACCCAATAACCCAATAACCCAATAACCCAATAACCCAATAACCAATAACCCAATAAACCAATAACCAATAACCCAATAACCAAAAAAAACCCAATAACCCAATAACCCAATAACCAATAACCCAATAACCCAATAACCAATAACCCAATAACCCAATAACCCAATAACCCAATAACCCAATAACCCAATAACCCAATAACCCAATAACCCAATAACCCAATAACCCAATAACCCAATAACCCAATAACCCAATAACCCAATAACCCAATAACCCAATAACCCAATAACCCAATAACCCAATAACCCAATAACCCAATAACCCAATAACCCAATAACCCAACTTGGGTTATTGGGTGATTTACTTGGGTTATTATTTAGATTACTTGGGTTACTATTTAGATTGTTGGGTTATTGGGTGAGTTAGTTTCTGCGGGTTTTTAGCCTATTTTGGCGACTATAATTGATTCAATTTGCATTATTCGCGTGCTTATGTTGGTTTAGAATTAACCCAAGCTTTGCGCTTTTTTGCAATTTTTGAGTAATTCGCAATTTCTAGACAGCTTTACTGATCTCCGAATAGTTTTTACAATTTTTACGCGTCTTTCTAGATTTCTGTAATATTTTTTTAAGCGAATTGCCATGAATTAAGAATTTGTATGACTTTTTTTGTAATTACTCAGGAATATTTGAGTTTTTGCAATTTTTAGAGCTTTTTCTGTTAAAATCGAAAATGAGATAAATCACTCATCCTCTTGGAATATTCAAGTAGGGCTGTTGGTTGGTCGGGGCGGAGGAGACAGAAAACAACACGAGAGTTTCCGATAATGTGGCTTTTTGAACTAGAAAGCCTGTTGGATAGAGTGCGTGCTGCGCTTTCCGACGACGTGCTGCATGTAGTGGTGCGGGTTATGTTTTCGCGCGTACATAATTATCGCGGGAATCGAGTCGCGGACGAATCATGATTTGAAGAATTGTTAGATGAGAATTATATAAATTCATTGATTTTAGAAATTCGAGGGGTTTTACGGAAAAAGAATTTTGCGGCGCGTCCATTCGGCCTTTGTAATGTATTTTTCCTCGGTTTTTTGCGATCAGGAGCGGGCTCGAGCGAAGTAACCTTAGAAAAATACTACAGAAATCTAGGAAGACGTGTAAAAAATCTTTAAAAAAAATTTAGAAACCAGCAAAGGTGCTCCTAATAGTTCAGAAATTGCGAAAAAAACAGGAAAATAATCAAAAAATCAAGAAAAATCTTGGGTTAATTCTAAACCAACAAAAACACGCGAATAATGCAAAAAGCTAATGTTTCTCATAATGAAACGATACATTTCGCGGAGGAAAACCGTTTTAGATGGTATAGAGCACTTTTAACCGATTATAAGTGAAGTTTTCATAACATTATTAATATCACTGTTAAAATGATGTTATTAAAACCTTCACCGTTAGCCAACAAGATACATTCAAACATGTCGTTACCAGCTCTCACGACCAGGATGTCGGTGATAGGTACATGGAATATTCGTATTGACGTACTGTATTATTATTATTAAGCGTTAATACGTATATTCCTTTGAGAGCCACCCTACCTACCTACCCGGACGCGAGTAACGAAATGACACTGATAGATGATGATTACTATAAATTGTCTACCTGCCCGTAACCAACCGAACCTACAAAGGATCTACGTGAAAAGCAACGTCGGCTGTGTTACCTTCGCGTAGACGCACCCTACTTTGAGACCTAATCGTTGTTCGATGAGGCCGATCTTGTCTCACGAGACCTATCTACAAGATCGTTATCGCGTGACGATGATTGGCTGGCGTTACTCCGGTGATAAGAATTCGATGGTTATAGGCAGTGATTTCAAGAATCGCCTGGCCTGATCACCAAACTTCTTATCCCAGGAGGAACCCTAATGGTTCCAACCGGCGCTGCCCTGTCATCCCCGCCGCAACACCTCTTAACCTCCTAAGCTACGTTCGAGATAGAGCGGGTGTTGGCGGGCCCTACCGACTCCATCCCTTCGCATACGTGGGGTGCCCTGGGCTTTGGCACTAAGAGATCCCACGTACACTTTCCTAATGCCCTAGCTGTATCGAGGCTCCATCTTGTTGAATATGTTGTTTTCGTTTCCAGCAACAAAAACAACATCAACAACAAGAGCACCCCTTGCATGTCAAGCATCGTCGTAACGATAATTGACATACTTTATATTATGTACTCTCAGAGAGAGGTACTTACCCATGATCCGGCGATGTCCTCTGGTCCTTCTCCTGGTCCCGGTGTTCTGGACCTCGTCCTAGTCCGCCGCTGCCACCGATGTGATGTCCCGCTGGTACTTGATGATCCGGGTCGTCCGCCGCCTAGTCATCGATGATGCTGCTGCTGCTTGCCACTTCACTACACTATACTGCTTCAAACAATCCTTAGACTGAATGAAACAATGGGGAATATTTATACTCGCCCCTGCTCGAGCATCACTCACACGCGCACACACTCCCACGCTACCTCCGGCAATCCGAAGACTGCCGATGATAGTTTGGAGAATGTTTATACTCGCCCCTGCTCGAGTACTACTCACACGCGCACACACTCGCACGCTACCTCCGGCAATCCGAAGACTGCCGATGATAGTTTGGGGAATGTTTATACCAGGTCCAGTTTCCAAAAATGCAGGAAAAAGTAGGTATCGGAAAAAAGTATACGAAAATAATCGGAAACGAATTCTGAGTCGATTGGACCATACTCGTATTTTTGGGTAATTTGAACTTAGAAAAAATTTGAAAAAGATGTCATCTGAAAGTCGCTCTAGTTTCCATAACCCAATAACCCAAAAATGCAGAAAAAAGTAGGTATCGGAAAAAGTATACCAAAATGATTAGAAACGAATTCTGAGTCGATTGGACCATACTCGTATTTTTGGGTAATTTGAACTTACAAAAAATTTGAAAAAGATGTCATCTGAAATTCGCTCCAGTTTTCAAAAATGCAAAAAAAAATTTTCATGTCTGTTTTTCTTAATGAAAAAAAAGACTTAGGGAAAAATTTTTAAAACCAAAAATGTTTATTTTTTTTTCCTCTTTCATTAATCATTATCAGATATATAGGAACCCAATTTTATTAGGTACCTAAACATAGAATTACAGTGTTTGGGGGGGGGAAAGGGGGAAGGGGGTATTGATTCGGAAAGGCCTTCGAGTACTGACCATTGATAAGTATTCAATAGTACATATGGTAGTATATATCGAGTAGTCGTATGCTGTATCTCGGAAACTTGAGGGCGAAGGGGGTGGGTTGTTGGCTTCATTCGATCGGGCGGAAAAAGTTACCCAATAAAACCCAATAACCCAATAGCCCTCCAGCCAAATGACCGAAGAACCCAATAACCCAATAACCCAATAACCCAATAACCAATAACCCAATAACCCAATAACCCAATAACCCAATAACCCAATAACCCAATAACCCAATAACCCAATAACCCAATAACCCAATAACCCAATAACCCAATAACCCAATAACCCAATAACCCAATAAAAACCAATAACCCAATAACCAATAACCCAATATTATAAAATTAACCCAACAATCTTAAATCCCGCCCAAATTGCTTCACTCAATTAGAAAGGGAGAAAAAGTATAAATGTTTCTTCATTTTCCGACAAATTTTCCGGATGTTCAAAAATTTTCACCGTTAGCCGACAAGATACATTCAAACATGTCGTTACCAGCTCTCACGACGAGGACGTCGGTGATAGGTACGTGGAATATTCGTATTGACGCACTGTATTATTATTATTAAGCGTTAATACGTATATTCCTTTGAGAGCCACCCTACCTACCTACCCGGACGCGAGAAACGAAATGACACTGATAGATGATGATTACTATAAATTGTCTACCTGCCCGTAACCAACCGAACCTACAAAGGATCTACGTGAAAAGCAACGTCGGCTGTGTTACCTTCGCGTAGACGCACCCTACTTTGAGACCTAATCGTTGTTCGATGAGGCCGATCTTGTCTCACGAGACCTATCTACAAGATCGTTGTCGCGTGACGATGATTGGCTGGCGTTACTCCGGTGATAAGAATTCGATGGTTATAGGCAGTGATTTCAAGAATCGCCTGGCCTGATCACCAAACTTCTTATCCCAGGAGGAACCCTAATGGTTCCAACCGGCGCTGCCCTATCATCCCCGCCGCAACACCTCTTAACCTCCTAAGCTACGTTCGAGATAGAGCGGGCGTTGGCGGGCCCTACCGACTCCATCCCTTCGCATACGTGGGGTGCCCTGGGCTTTGGCACTAAGAGATCCCACGTACACTTTCCTAATGCCCTAGCTGTTTCGTGGCTCCATCTTGTTGTTGATGTCGTTTTCGTTTCCAGCAACAAAAACAACATCAACAACAAAAGCACCCCTTGCATGTCAAGCATCGTCGAAACGATAATTGACATACTTTATATTATGTACTCTCAGAGAGAGGTACTTACCCACGATCCCGCGATGTCCTCTGGTCCTTCTCCTGGTCCCTGTGTTCTGGTCCTCGTCCTAGTCCGCCGCTGCCACCGATGTGATGTCCCGCTGTTACTTGATGATCCGGGTCGTCCGCCGCCTAGTCATCGATGATGCTGCTGCTGCTTGCCACTTCACTACACTATACTGCTTCAAACAATCCTTACACTGAATGAAACAATGCGGAATATTTATACTCGCCCCAGCTCGAGTATCACTCACACGCGCCACACTCGCACACTACCTCCGGCAATCCGAAGACTGCCGATGATAGTTTGGAGAATGTTTCTACTCGCCCATGCTCGAGTATTACTCACACGCGCACACACTCGCACGCTACCTCCGGCAATCCGAAGACTGCCGATGATAGTTTGGGGAATGTTTATACTCGCCCCTGCTCGAGTATCACTCACACGCGCACACTCTCGCACGCTACCTCCGGCAATCCGAAGACAGCCGATGATAGTTTGGGGAATGTTTATTCTCGCCCCTGCTCGAGTATCACTCACACGCGCACACACTCGCACGCTAGCTCCGGCAATCCGAAGACTGCCGATGATAGTTTAGAGAATGTTTCTACTCGCCCATGCTCGAGTATTACTCACACGCGCACACACTCGCACGCTACCTCCGGCAATCCGAAGACTGCCGATGATAGTTTGGGGAATGTTTATACTCGCCCCTGCTCGAGTATCACTCACACGCGCACACTCTCGCACGCTACCTCCGGCAATCCGAAGACAGCCGATGATAGTTTGGGGAATGTTTATACCAGGCTCCAGTTTCCAAAAATGCAGGAAAAAGTAGGTATCGGAAAAAAGTGTACGAAAATAATCAGAAACGAATTCTAGTCGATTGGGCCATACTCGTATTTTTGGGTACTTTGAACATAGAAAAAATTTGAAAAAGATGTCATCTGAAATTCGCTCCAGTTTTCAAAAATGCAAAATAAATTTTCAAGTCTGTTTTTCTTAATGAAAAAAAAACGGACAAATTTTTAAAACCAAAAATGTTTATTTTGTTTTCTTCTTTCATTTATCATTATCAGATATATAGGAACCCAATTTTATTAGGTACCTAAACATAGAATTACAGTGTTTGGAGGGGGGAGAGGGGGAAAGGAGTATTGATTCGGAAAGGCCTTCGAATACTGACCATTGATAAGTAGTCAATAGTACATATGGTAGTACATATCGAGTAGTCGTATGCTGTATCTCGGAAACTTGAGGGCGAAGGGGGTGGGTTGTTGGCTTCATTCGATCGAGCGGAAAAAGTTACCCAATAAAACCCAATAAGCCAATAGCCCTACAGCCCAATGACCGAAGAACCCAATAACCCAATAACCCAATAACCCAATAACCCAATAACCCAATAACCCAATTACCCAATTACCCAAAAATGCAGAAAAAAGTAGGTATCGGAAAAAAGTACACGAAAATAATCAGAAACGAATTCTAAGTCGATTTGACCCTACTCGTATTTTTGGGTAGTTTCCAGAACCCAATAACCCAATAACCCAATTACCCAATTATCCAAAAATGCAGAAAAAAGTAGGTATCGGGAAAAGTATACGAAAATAATCAGAAACGAATTCTAAGTCGATTTGACCCTATTCGTATTTTGGGTAGTTTCCATAACCCAATAACCCAAAAATGCAGAAAAAAGTAGGTACCGGAAGAAGTATACCAAAATGATCAGAAACGAATTCTGAGTCGATTGGACCATACTCGTATTTTTGGGTAATTTGAACTTAGAAAAAATTTGAAATAGAGGTCACCTGAAATTCGCTCGTTTTCAAAAATGCAAAAAAAATTTTCAAGTCTGTTTTTCTTAATGAAAAAAAAGACTTAGGGAAAAATTTTTAAAACCAAAAATGTTTATTTTTTTTTCCTCTTTCATTTATCATTATCAGATATATAGGAACCCAATTTTATTAGGTACCTAAACATAGAATTACAGTGTTTGGAGGGGGGAAAGGGGGAAGGGGGTATTGATTCGGAAAGGCCTTCGAGTACTGACCATTGATAAGTAGTCAATAGTACATATGGTAGTATATATCGAGTAGTCGTATGCTGTATCTCGGAAACTTGAGGGCGAAGGGGGTGGGTTGTTGGCTTCATTCGATCGGGCGGAAAAAGTTACCCAATAAAACCCAATAACCCAATAGCCCTCCAGCCAAATGACCGAAGAACCCAATAACCCAATAACCCAATAACCCAATAACCCAATAACCCAATAACCCAATAACCCAATAACCCAATAACCCAATAACCCAATAACCCAATAACCCAATAACCCAATAACCCAATAACCCAATAACCCAATAACCCAATAACCCAATAACCCAATATTATAAAATTAACCCAACAATCTTAAATCCCGCCCAAATTGCTTCACTCAATTAGAAAGGGAGAAAAAGTATAAATGTTTCTTCATTTTCCGACAAATTTTCCGGATGTTCAAAAATTTTCACCGTTAGCCGACAAGATACATTCAAACATGTCGTTACCAGCTCTCACGACGAGGACGTCGGTGATAGGTACGTGGAATATTCGTATTGACGCACTGTATTATTATTATTAAGCGTTAATACGTATATTCCTTTGAGAGCCACCCTACCTACCTACCCGGACGCGAGAAACGAAATGACACTGATAGATGATGATTACTATAAATTGTCTACCTGCCCGTAACCAACCGAACCTACAAAGGATCTACGTGAAAAGCAACGTCGGCTGTGTTACCTTCGCGTAGACGCACCCTACTTTGAGACCTAATCGTTGTTCGATGAGGCCGATCTTGTCTCACGAGACCTATCTACAAGATCGTTGTCGCGTGACGATGATTGGCTGGCGTTACTCCGGTGATAAGAATTCGATGGTTATAGGCAGTGATTTCAAGAATCGCCTGGCCTGATCACCAAACTTCTTATCCCAGGAGGAACCCTAATGGTTCCAACCGGCGCTGCCCTATCATCCCCGCCGCAACACCTCTTAACCTCCTAAGCTACGTTCGAGATAGAGCGGGCGTTGGCGGGCCCTACCGACTCCATCCCTTCGCATACGTGGGGTGCCCTGGGCTTTGGCACTAAGAGATCCCACGTACACTTTCCTAATGCCCTAGCTGTTTCGTGGCTCCATCTTGTTGTTGATGTCGTTTTCGTTTCCAGCAACAAAAACAACATCAACAACAAAAGCACCCCTTGCATGTCAAGCATCGTCGAAACGATAATTGACATACTTTATATTATGTACTCTCAGAGAGAGGTACTTACCCACGATCCCGCGATGTCCTCTGGTCCTTCTCCTGGTCCCTGTGTTCTGGTCCTCGTCCTAGTCCGCCGCTGCCACCGATGTGATGTCCCGCTGTTACTTGATGATCCGGGTCGTCCGCCGCCTAGTCATCGATGATGCTGCTGCTGCTTGCCACTTCACTACACTATACTGCTTCAAACAATCCTTACACTGAATGAAACAATGCGGAATATTTATACTCGCCCCAGCTCGAGTATCACTCACACGCGCCACACTCGCACACTACCTCCGGCAATCCGAAGACTGCCGATGATAGTTTGGAGAATGTTTCTACTCGCCCATGCTCGAGTATTACTCACACGCGCACACACTCGCACGCTACCTCCGGCAATCCGAAGACTGCCGATGATAGTTTGGGGAATGTTTATACTCGCCCCTGCTCGAGTATCACTCACACGCGCACACTCTCGCACGCTACCTCCGGCAATCCGAAGACAGCCGATGATAGTTTGGGGAATGTTTATTCTCGCCCCTGCTCGAGTATCACTCACACGCGCACACACTCGCACGCTAGCTCCGGCAATCCGAAGACTGCCGATGATAGTTTAGAGAATGTTTCTACTCGCCCATGCTCGAGTATTACTCACACGCGCACACACTCGCACGCTACCTCCGGCAATCCGAAGACTGCCGATGATAGTTTGGGGAATGTTTATACTCGCCCCTGCTCGAGTATCACTCACACGCGCACACTCTCGCACGCTACCTCCGGCAATCCGAAGACAGCCGATGATAGTTTGGGGAATGTTTATACCAGGCTCCAGTTTCCAAAAATGCAGGAAAAAGTAGGTATCGGAAAAAAGTGTACGAAAATAATCAGAAACGAATTCTAGTCGATTGGGCCATACTCGTATTTTTGGGTACTTTGAACATAGAAAAAATTTGAAAAAGATGTCATCTGAAATTCGCTCCAGTTTTCAAAAATGCAAAATAAATTTTCAAGTCTGTTTTTCTTAATGAAAAAAAAACGGACAAATTTTTAAAACCAAAAATGTTTATTTTGTTTTCTTCTTTCATTTATCATTATCAGATATATAGGAACCCAATTTTATTAGGTACCTAAACATAGAATTACAGTGTTTGGAGGGGGGAGAGGGGGAAAGGAGTATTGATTCGGAAAGGCCTTCGAATACTGACCATTGATAAGTAGTCAATAGTACATATGGTAGTACATATCGAGTAGTCGTATGCTGTATCTCGGAAACTTGAGGGCGAAGGGGGTGGGTTGTTGGCTTCATTCGATCGAGCGGAAAAAGTTACCCAATAAAACCCAATAAGCCAATAGCCCTACAGCCCAATGACCGAAGAACCCAATAACCCAATAACCCAATAACCCAATAACCCAATAACCCAATAACCCAATTACCCAATTACCCAAAAATGCAGAAAAAAGTAGGTATCGGAAAAAAGTACACGAAAATAATCAGAAACGAATTCTAAGTCGATTTGACCCTACTCGTATTTTTGGGTAGTTTCCAGAACCCAATAACCCAATAACCCAATTACCCAATTATCCAAAAATGCAGAAAAAAGTAGGTATCGGGAAAAGTATACGAAAATAATCAGAAACGAATTCTAAGTCGATTTGACCCTATTCGTATTTTGGGTAGTTTCCATAACCCAATAACCCAAAAATGCAGAAAAAAGTAGGTACCGGAAGAAGTATACCAAAATGATCAGAAACGAATTCTGAGTCGATTGGACCATACTCGTATTTTTGGGTAATTTGAACTTAGAAAAAATTTGAAATAGAGGTCACCTGAAATTCGCTCGTTTTCAAAAATGCAAAAAAAATTTTCAAGTCTGTTTTTCTTAATGAAAAAAAAGACTTAGGGAAAAATTTTTAAAACCAAAAATGTTTATTTTTTTTTCCTCTTTCATTTATCATTATCAGATATATAGGAACCCAATTTTATTAGGTACCTAAACATAGAATTACAGTGTTTGGAGGGGGGAAAGGGGGAAGGGGGTATTGATTCGGAAAGGCCTTCGAGTACTGACCATTGATAAGTAGTCAATAGTACATATGGTAGTATATATCGAGTAGTCGTATGCTGTATCTCGGAAACTTGAGGGCGAAGGGGGTGGGTTGTTGGCTTCATTCGATCGGGCGGAAAAAGTTACCCAATAAAACCCAATAACCCAATAGCCCTCCAGCCAAATGACCGAAGAACCCAATAACCCAATAACCCAATAACCCAATAACCCAATAACCCAATAACCCAATAACCCAATAACCCAATAACCCAATAACCCAATAACCCAATAACCCAATAACCCAATTACCCAAAAATGCAGAAAATAGTAGGTATCGGAAAAAGTATACGAAAATAATCAGAAACGAATTCTAAGTCGATTTGACCCTACTCGTATTTTGGGTAGTTTCCATAACCCAATAATGCAGAAAAAAGTAGGTATCGGAAAAAGTATACCAAAATGATCAGAAACGAATTCTGAGTCGATTGGACCATACTCGTATTTTTGGGTAATTTGAACTTAGAAAAAATTTGAAATAGAGGTCACCTGAAATTCGCTCGTTTTCAGAAATGCAAAAAAAATTTTCAAGTCTGTTTTTCTTAATGAAAAAAAAGACTTAGGGAAAAATTTTTAAAACCAAAAATGTTTATTTTTTTTTCCTCTTTCATTTATCATTATCAGATATATAGGAACCCAATTTTATTAGGTACCTAAACATAGAATTACAGTGTTTGGAGGGGGGAAAGGGGGAAGGGGGTATTGATTCGGAAAGGCCTTCGAGTACTGACCATTGATAAGTAGTCAATAGTACATATGGTAGTATATATCGAGTAGTCGTATGCTGTATCTCGGAAACTTGAGGGCGAAGGGGGTGGGTTGTTGGCTTCATTCGATCGGGCGGAAAAAGTTACCCAATAAAACCCAATAACCCAATAGCCCTCCAGCCAAATGACCGAAGAACCCAATAACCCAATAACCCAATAACCCAATAACCCAATAACCCAATAACCCAATAACCCAATAACCCAATAACCCAACTTGGGTTACTATTTAGATTGTTGGGTTATTGGGTTACTATTTAGTTTGTTGGGTTATTGGGTGAGTTACTTGGGTTATGTGGGTTATTGGGTTACTATTTAGCTTGTTGGGTTATTGGGTGAGTTAGTTTCTGCGGGTTTTTAGCCTATTTTGGCGACTATAATTGATTCAATTTGCTTTATTCGCGTGCTTTTGTTGGTTTAGAATTGACCCAAGCTTTGCGCTTTTTTGCCATTTTTGAGTAATTCGCAATTTCTAGGCAGCTTTACTGATCTCCGAATAGTTTTTACAATTTTTACGCGTCTTTCTAGATTTCTGTAATATTTGTTTAAGCGAATTGCCATTTTCGATGAATGAAGAATTTGTATGACTTTTTTTGTGATTACTCAGGAATATTTGACGGTGTTTGCTATTTTTAAACGTTTTTAGAGCTTTTTCGGTATGTTAAAATCGAAAATGAGATAAATCACATCCTATTGGAATATTCAAGTAGGGTTGTTGGTGGGTCGGAGCGGAGAAGACAGAAAACAACACGAAAGTTTCCGATAATGTGGCTTTTTGAACTAGAGTACGTGCTGCGCTTTCCAACGACGTGCTGCATATAGTGGTGCGCGTTATGTTTTCGCGCGTGCATAATTATCGCGGGAATCGAGTCGCGGACGAATCATGATTTGAGGAATTGTTAGAGGAGAATTATATAAATTCATTGATTTTAGAATTTCGAGGGGGTTTACGGAAGAAGAATTTTGCGGCGCGTCCATTCGGCCTTTGAAATTTATTTTTCCTCGGTTTTTTGCGATCAGGAGCGGGCGCGAGCGAAGTAACCTTAGAAAAATACTACAGAAATCTAGGAGAACGTGTAAAAAATCTTTTAAAAAAATTTAGAAACCAGCAAAGGTGCTCCTAATAGTTCAGAAATTGCGAAAAAAACAGGAAAATAATCAAAAAATCAAGAAAAATCTTGGGTTAATTCTAAACCAACAAAAACACGCGAATAATGCAAAAAGCTAATGTTTCTCATAATGAAACGATACATTTCGCGAGGAGAACCGTTTTAGATGGTATAGAGCACTTTTAACCGATTATAAGTGAAGTTTTCATAACATTATTAATATCACTGTTAAAATGATGTTATTAAAACCTTCACAGTTAGCCAACAAGATACAGTCAAACATGTCGTTACCAGCTCTCACGACCAGGATGTCGGTGATAGGTACATGGAATATTCGTATTGACGCACTGTATTATTATTATTAAGCGTTAATACCTATATTCCTTTGAGAGCCACCCTACCTACCTACCCGGACGCGAGAAACGAAATGACACTGATAGATGATGATTACTATAAATTGTCTACCTGCCCGTAACCAACCGAACCTAGAAAGGATCTACGTGAAAAGCAACGTCGGCTGTGTTACCTTCGCGTAGACGCACCCTACTTTGAGACCTAATCGTTGTTCGATGAGGCCGATCTTGTCTCACGAGACCTATCTACAAGATCGTTGTCGCGTGACGATGATTGGCTGGCGTTACTCCGGTGATAAGAATTCGATGGTTATAGGCAGTGATTTCAAGAATCGCCTGGCCTGATCACCAAACTTCTTATCCCAGGAGGAACCCTAATGGTTCCAACCGGCGCTGCCCTGTCATCCCCGCCGCAATACCTCTTAACCTCCTAAGCTACGTTCGAGATAGAGCGGGCGTTGGCGGGCCCTACCGACTCCATCCCTTCGCATACGTGGGGTGCCCTGGGCTTTGGCACTAAGAGATCCCACGTACACTTTCCTAATGCCCTAGCTGTTTCGAGGCTCCATCTTGTTGTTGATGTCGTTTTCGTTTCCAGCAACAAAAACAACATCAACAATAAAAGTACCCCTTGCATGTCAAGCATCGTCGAAAAGATAATTGACATACTTTATATTATGTACTCTCAGAGAGAGGTACTTACCCACGATCCCGCAATGTGCTCTGGTCCTTCTCCTGGTCCCTGTGTTCTGGTCGTCGTCCTAGTCCGCCGCTACCACCGATGTGATGTCCCGCTGTTACTTGATGATCCGGGTCGTCCGCCGCCTAGTCATCGATGATGCTGCTGCTGCTTGCCACTTCACTACACTATACTGCTTCAAACAATCCTTATACTGAATGAAACAATGGGGAATATTTATACTCGCCCCTGCTCGAGTATCACTCAACGCGCACACACTCGCACGTTACGTCCGGCAATCCGAAGACTGCCGATGATAGTTTGGGGAATGTTTATACTGATCATTTTGGTATACTTTTTCCTATAACTAATTTTTACTGCATTTTAGGGTTATTGGGTTATTGGGTTATTGGGTTATTGGGTTCTGGAAAATACCCAAAAATACGAGTATGGTCCAATCGACTTAGTATTCGTTTCTGATTATTTTCGTATACTTTTTTCCGATACCTACTTTTTCCTGCATTTTTGGGTTATTGGGTTATGGAAACGAGAGCAAATTTCACATGACATCTTTTTCAAATTTTTTCTATTTTCAAATAACCCAAAAATACGAGTATGGTGAAATCGACTTAGAATTCGTTTCTGATTATTTTCGTATACTGTTTTCCGATAGCTACTTTTTCCTGCATTTTTGGGTTATTGGGTTATTGGGTTATGGAAACGAGAGCAAATTTCACATGACATCTTTTTCAAATTTTTTCTATTTTCAAATAACCCAAAAATACGAGTATGGTGAAATCGACTTAGAATTCGTTTCTGAATATTTTCGTATACTTTTTCCGATACCTAATTTTTTCTGCATTTTTGGGTCATTGGGTTATGGAAACTACCCTAAAATACGAGTGGGGTCAAATCGACTTATGGAAACTACCCAAAAATACGAGTAGGGTCAAATCGAATTAGAATTCGATTCTGATCATTTTGGTATACTTTTTCCTATAACTAATTTTTTCTGCATTTCAGGATTATTGGGTTATTGGGTTATTGGGTTATTGGGTTCTGGAAACTACCCAAAAATACGAGTATGGTCCAATCGACTTAGAATTCGTTTCTGATTATTTTCGTATACTTTTTTCCGATACCTACTTTTTTCTGCATTTTTGGGTTCTTCTTGGGTTATTGGGTTATGGAAACGAGAGCAAATTTCACATGACATCTTTTTCAAATTTTTTCTATGTTCAAATTACCCAAAAAAACGAGTATGGTCAAATCGACTTAGAATTCGTTTCTGATTATTTTCGTATACTTTTTTCCGATACCTACTTTTTCCTGCATTTTTGGGTTATTGGGTTATTGGGTTATGGAAACGAGAGCAAATTTCACATGACATCTTTTTCAAATTTTTTCCAAGTTCAAATTACCCAAAAATACGAGCATGGACCAATCGACTTAGATTTCGTTTCTGATCATTTTGATATACTTTTTCCGATACCTACTTTTTTCTGCATTTTTGGGGTATTGGGTTATGGAAACTACCCAAAAATACGAGTAGGGTCAAATCGACTTAGAATTCGTTTCTGATCATTTTGGTATACTTTTTTGGATACCTACATTTATCTGCATTTTTGAACTAGAGTACGTGCTGCGCTTTCCAACGACGTGCTGCATATAGTGGTGCGCGTTATGTTTTCGCGCGTGCATAATTATCGCGG
Organism: Nasonia vitripennis; assembly: GCF_009193385.2. Taxonomy (NCBI): domain Eukaryota; kingdom Metazoa; phylum Arthropoda; class Insecta; order Hymenoptera; family Pteromalidae; genus Nasonia; species Nasonia vitripennis. Next base: position 17,838 of record NC_045758.1, read on the forward strand.
GAATCGAGTCGCGGACGAATCATGATTTGAGGAATTGTTAGAGGAGAATTATATAAATTCATTGATTTTAGAATTTCGAGGGGGTTTACGGAAGAAGAATTTTGCGGCGCGTCCATTCGGCCTTTGAAATTTATTTTTCCTCGGTTTTTTGCGATCAGGAGCGGGCGCGAGCGAAGTAACCTTAGAAAAATACTACAGAAATCTAGGAGAACGTGTAAAAAATCTTTTAAAAAAATTTAGAAACCAGCAAAGGTGCTCCTAATAGTTCAGAAATTGCGAAAAAACAGGAAAATAATCAAAAAATTAAGAAAAATCTTGGGTTAATTCTAAACCAACAAAAACACGCGAATAATGCAAAAAGCTAATGTTTCTCATAATGAAACGATACATTTCGCGGAGGAGAACCGTTTTAGATGGTATAGAGCACTTTTAACCGATTATAAGTGAAGTTTTCATAACATTATTAATATCACTGTTAAAATGATGTTATTAAAACCTTCACCGTTAGCCAACAAGATACATTCAAACATGTCGTTACCAGCTCTCACGACCAGGATGTCGGTGATAGGCATTTTTGGGTTATTGGGTTATTGGGTTATTAGGTTATTGGGTTATTGGGTTATTGGGTTCTGGAAACTACCCAAAAATACGAGTAGGGTGAAATCGACTTAGAATTCGTTTCTGATCATTTTGATATAGTTTTTCCGATACCTACTTTATTCTGCATTTTTGGGTTATGGAAACGAGATCAAATTTCACATGACATCTTTTTCAAATTTTTTCTATTTTCAAATTACCCAAAAATACGAGCATGGACCAATCGACTTAGATTTCGTTTCTGATCATTTTGATATACTTTTTCCGATACCTACTTTTTTCTGCATTTTTGGGGTATTGGGTTATGGAAACTACCCAAAAATACGAGTAGGGTCAAATCGACTTAGAATTCGTTTCTGATTATTTTCGTATACTTTTTCCGATACCTATTTTTTTTTCATTTGAAATTCGCTCCAGTTTCCAAAAATGCAGAAAAAAGTAGGTATTGGAAAAAAGTATACGAAAATAATCAGAAACGAATTGTAAGTCGATTTCACCCTACTCGTATTTTTGGGTAATTTGAACTTAGAAAAAATTTGAAATAGAGGTCATCTGAAATTCGCTCCAGTTTCCAAAAATGAAGAAAACAGTAGTTATCGGAAAAAAGTATAATAAAATAATCAGAAACGAATTCTGAGTCGATTGGACCATACTCGTATTTTTGGGTTATTTGAACTTAGAAAAAATTTGAAATAGAGGTCATCTGAAATTCGCTCGTTTTCAAAAATGCAAAAAAAAATTGTCAAGTCTGTTTTTCTTAATGAAAAAAAAAGAAAGAGAAAAATTTTTAAAACCAAAAATGTTTATATTTTTTCCTCTTTCATTAATCATTATCAGATATATAAGAACCCAATTTTATTAGGAACCTAAACATAGAATTACAGTGTTTGGAGGGGGAAAGGGGGAAGGGGGTATTGCATCGGAAAGGCCTTCGAGTACTGACCATAGAGAAGTAGTCAATAGTACATATGGTAGTATATATCGAGTAGTCGTATGCTGTATCTCGGAAACTTGATGGCGGAGGGGGTGGGTTGTTGGCTTCATTCGATCAGGCGGAAAAAGTTATCCAATTAAACCCAATAAGCCAATAGCCCAACAGCCCAATGACCGAATAACCCAACAGCCCAATGACCGAATAACCCAATAACCCAACTTGGGTTATTGGGTGATTTACTTGGGTTATTATTTAGATTACTTGGGTTACTATTTAGATTGTTGGGTTATTGGGTGAGTTAGTTTCTGCGGGTTTTTAGCCTATTTTGGCGACTATAATTGATTCAATTTGCATTATTCGCGTGCTTTTGTTGGTTTAGAATTAACCCAAGCTTTGCGCTTTTTTGCAATTTTTGAGTAATTCGCAATTTCTAGACAGCTTTACTGATCTCCGAATAGTTTTTACAATTTTTACGCATCTTTCTAGATTTCTGTAATATTTTTTTAAGCGAATTGCCATGAATTAAGAATTTGTATGACTTTTTTTGTAATTACTCAGGAATATTTGAGTTTTTGCAATTTTTAGAGCTTTTTCTGTTAAAATCGAAAATGAGATAAATCACTCATCCTCTTGGAATATTCAAGTAGGGCTGTTGGTTGGTCGGGGCGGAGGAGACAGAAAACAACACGAGAGTTTCCGATAATGTGGCTTTTTGAACTAGAAAGCCTGTTGGATAGAGTGCGTGCTGCGCTTTCCGACGACGTGCTGCATGTAGTGGTGCGCGTTATGTTTTCGCGCGTGCATAATTATCGCGGGAATCGAGTCGCGGACGAATCATGATTTGAGGAATTGTTAGAGGAGAATTATATAAATTCATTGATTTTAGAATTTCGAGGGGGTTTACGGAAGAAGAATTTTGCGGCGCGTCCATTCGGCCTTTGAAATTTATTTTTCCTCGGTTTTTTGCGATCAGGAGCGGGCGCGAGCGAAGTAACCTTAGAAAAATACTACAGAAATCTAGGAGAACGTGTAAAAAATCTTTTAAAAAAATTTAGAAACCAGCAAAGGTGCTCCTAATAGTTCAGAAATTGCGAAAAAACAGGAAAATAATCAAAAAATTAAGAAAAATCTTGGGTTAATTCTAAACCAACAAAAACACGCGAATAATGCAAAAAGCTAATGTTTCTCATAATGAAACGATACATTTCGCGGAGGAGAACCGTTTTAGATGGTATAGAGCACTTTTAACCGATTATAAGTGAAGTTTTCATAACATTATTAATATCACTGTTAAAATGATGTTATTAAAACCTTCACCGTTAGCCAACAAGATACATTCAAACATGTCGTTACCAGCTCTCACGACCAGGATGTCGGTGATAGGTACATGGAATATTCGTATTGACGCACTGTATTATTATTATTAAGCGTTAATACGTATATTCCTTTGAGAGCCACCCTACCTACCTACCCGGACGCGAGTAACGAAATGACACTGATAGATGATGATTACTATAAATTGTCTACCTGCCCGTAACCAACCGAACCTACAAAGGATCTACGTGAAAAGCAACGTCGGCTGTGTTACCTTCGCGTAGACGCACCCTACTTTGAGACCTAATCGTTGTTCGATGAGGCCGATCTTGTCTCACGAGACCTATCTACAAGATCGTTGTCGCGTGACGATGATTGGCTGGCGTTACTCCGGTGATAAGAATTCGATGGTTATAGGCAGTGATTTCAAGAATCGCCTGGCCTGATCACCAAACTTCTTATCCCAGGAGGAACCCTAATGGTTCCAACCGGCGCTGCCCTGTCATCCCCGCCGCAACACCTCTTAACCTCCTAAGCTACGTTCGAGATAGAGCGGGTGTTGGCGGGCCCTACCGACTCCATCCCTTCGCATACGTGGGGTGCCCTGGGCTTTGGCACTAAGAGATCCCACGTACACTTTCCTAATGCCCTAGCTGTATCGAGGCTCCATCTTGTTGAATATGTTGTTTTCGTTTCCAGCAACAAAAACAATATCAACAACAAGAGCACCCCTTGCATGTCAAGCATCGTCGTAACGATAATTGACATACTTTATATTATGTACTCTCAGAGAGAGGTACTTACCCATGATCCGGCGATGTCCTCTGGTCCTTCTCCTGGTCCCGGTGTTCTGGACCTCGTCCTAGTCCGCCGCTGCCACCGATGTGATGTCCCGCTGGTACTTGATGATCCGGGTCGTCCGCCGCCTAGTCATCGATGATGCTGCTGCTGCTTGCCACTTCACTACACTATACTGCTTCAAACAATCCTTAGACTGAATGAAACAATGGGGAATATTTATACTCGCCCCTGCTCGAGCATCACTCACACGCGCACACACTCCCACGCTACCTCCGGCAATCCGAAGACTGCCGATGATAGTTTGGAGAATGTTTATACTCGCCCCTGCTCGAGTATTACTCACACGCGCACACACTCGCACGCTACCTCCGGCAATCCGAAGACTGCCGATGATAGTTTGGGGAATGTTTATACCAGGTCCAGTTTCCAAAAATGCAGGAAAAAGTAGGTATCGGAAAAAAGTATACGAAAATAATCAGAAACGAATTCTGAGTCGATTGGACCATACTCGTATTTTTGGGTAATTTGAACTTAGAAAAAATTTGAAAAAGATGTCATCTGAAAGTCGCTCTAGTTTCCATAACCCAATAACCCAAAAATGCAGAAAAAAGTAGGTATCGGAAAAAGTATACCAAAATGATTAGAAACGAATTCTGAGTCGATTGGACCATACTCGTATTTTTGGGTAATTTGAACTTACAAAAAATTTGAAAAAGATGTCATCTGAAATTCGCTCGTTTTCAAAAATGCAAAAAAAAAATTTCAAGTCTGTTTTTCTTAATGAAAAAAAAGACTTAGGGAAAAATTTTTAAAACCAAAAATGTTTATTTTTTTTTCCTCTTTCATTAATCATTATCAGATATATAGGAACCCAATTTTATTAGGTACCTAAACATAGAATTACAGTGTTTGGGGGGGGAAAGGGGGAAGGGGGTATTGATTCGGAAAGGCCTTCGAGTACTGACCATTGATAAGTATTCAATAGTACATATGGTAGTATATATCGAGTAGTCGTATGCTGTATCTCGGAAACTTGAGGGCGAAGGGGGTGGGTTGTTGGCTTCATTCGATCGGGCGGAAAAAGTTACCCAATAAAACCCAATAACCCAATAGCCCTCCAGCCAAATGACCGAAGAACCCAATAACCCAATAACCCAATAACCCAATAACCCAATAACCCAATAACCCAATAACCCAATAACCCAATAACCCAATAACCCAATAACCCAATGACCCGATAACCCAATAACCCAATATTATAAAATTAACCCAACAATCTTAAATCCCGCCCAAATTGCTTCACTCAATTAAAAAGGGAGAAAAAGTATAAATGTTTCTTCATTTTCCGACAAATTTTCCGGATGTTCAAAAATTTTCACCGTTAGCCGACAAGATACATTCAAACATGTCGTTACAAGCTCTCACGACGAGGACGTCGGTGATAGGTACGTGGAATATTCGTATTGACGCACTGTATTATTATTATTAAGCGTTAATACGTATATTCCTTTGAGAGCCACCCTACCTACCTACCCGGACGCGAGAAACGAAATGACACTGATAGATGATGATTACTATAAATTGTCTACCTGCCCGTAACCAACCGAACCTACAAAGGATCTACGTGAAAAGCAACGTCGGCTGTGTTACCTTCGCGTAGACGCACCCTACTTTGAGACCTAATCGTTGTTCGATGAGGCCGATCTTGTCTCACGAGACCTATCTACAAGATCGTTGTCGCGTGACGATGATTGGCTGGCGTTACTCCGGTGATAAGAATTCGATGGTTATAGGCAGTGATTTCAAGAATCGCCTGGCCTGATCACCAAACTTCTTATCCCAGGAGGAACCCTAATGGTTCCAACCGGCGCTGCCCTGTCATCCCCGCCGCAACACCTCTTAACCTCCTAAGCTACGTTCGAGATAGAGCGGGCGTTGGCGGGCCCTACCGACTCCATCCCTTCGCATACGTGGGGTGCCCTGGGCTTTGGCACTAAGAGATCCCACGTACACTTTCCTAATGCCCTAGCTGTTTCGAGGCTCCATCTTGTTGTTGATGTCGTTTTCGTTTCCAGCAACAAAAACAACATCAACGACAAGAGCACCCCTTGCATGTCAAGCATCGTCGAAACGATAATTGACATACTTTATATTATGTACTCTCAGAGAGAGGTACTTACCAATGATCCCGCGATGTCCTCTGGTCCTGCTCCTGGTCCTCGTCCTAGTCCGCCGCTGCCACCGATCTCCCGCTGGTCCTTGATGATCCGGGTGGCCCGCCGCCTAGTCCTCGATGATGCTGCTGCTGCTTGCCGGAGCTACTTTGACCCAAGTTTCCGAGATTTTTCTGACTCGAGCAAGCTCGAGTTAATTCGCCCAAAATGAGCCCAAGTCGTTAGAAAAATTGCCAAAAAATACAAAATTCATACGCTATACGCCTTGCACCTACCAACTTTTCGACAATTTCTTCGGAAAGCTCGGGAAAAGTGCAGCAGCAATGACTTTGGCTGTATTTTCTACGCCCCCGACCAATGTGCAGAGCGAGACAGACACCGAGAGACAGAGAGAGCTAAGCTGCCGCGCATTCTCGCGAAATTATACGCTATCGAGGCATTAGTGTAAACCTTCCGAACACGATTTTCCAATGCTTTTTCACCTTCTCTTTCCATTAAAGTTGCTCTCGTTTCGATAGCACCGCCCCACATAGCGTATAATTCATTTACAAGGCATCGCGCACGGTAGGAGCGCAGCTGAGCGCGCGCTTCCTTCTCGAGTATACGCTATTTAAAAAGTGGTGGGGCAAATTTAATTACTGGCCGTGAAAAGCTCCTGAGAAATCCAACTAATTGACCTGCTGCACACAAGTTCGTTTTAGATGGTTTAGAACACTTTTAACCGATTCAAAGTCAAGTTTTCAGCTGTACACTTGTCATTCCGTTTTCAAAATTTCCAAGGGATACCGAAAAATGCGAGTTAGGACTTAATCGATGAGACACAACATGTTTCCATCATTTTTTCCGAAATTTTCGGAATTAAACCCGGACCGAGAGGATCTACGAAAATGCAACGTGGGCTGTGTTACATTCGCGTAGACGCACCCTACTACGAACCTAGTGATGAACGAGGAGACCGATCTTGTCTCACGTGACCTATCTACAAGATCATTGTCGCGTGGCAATGATGGCTGATGTTACTCCGGTGATAAGAACGATGGTCATAGGCAGTGATCTCAAGAATCGCCTGGCCTGGTCACCGCATCTCTTATCCAATGCGGAACCCTAATGGTTCCAACCGGCACTGCCCTGTATCCCCTCGCAACATCTCTTAACCTCCTAATTTTTCGTCAACAAAGTGAGCATTGGTGGGCTCTTCCGACTTTGCGCCTCGCATATGCAGGGTGCCCTCGACTTGTTAATTTAAATAAATATCTATCTCTAAATTGTAGGGTCACAACAGGAGGAGCACAGCAGGAGGAGCAGCAGCAAAAATCCACAACCACAACACCAAGAACCACTACCACAACAGCAACAGCAACCACCAGAACAGCAACATCCACCACAACATCAACAACCACCACAACACCAACAACCACCACAACATTAACAACAAACAATCACCACAACACCAACAACCACCACCACATCAGCAACAACCAGCACCACAACAGGAGCAGGCACAGCTGCAATTATTAGACTATGTGAATAGTTGAAACGTGTGTGTTGTCATCTTACTCTATTCTTTCCAAATTTTCTTTTCAGTGACCAAGAAGAGCAGCTACCTCCCCACTTATCTCCTCACCCGATACCGGAAGCGGTAGCGAATCGCTTTCGTGAACCGCAGAGGAGGTCTAGGGGAAAGTTCGCCCACAATGACGACTTTATAAAGGAGTTAGAACCGATGCCGGATCTGGAAGGCTACCCGGTCGGCAACCTGAAATTTTGTACTGCTACACATGTGCGTAAAGCACTATATGTAGCAGCCAATTTTTTCAGGTTGACGGGCGGGTGGTTTCCTCGTCAGACAGACCGTATGCAAATTCGTACCATGCGTGTCTACACACCGTAGATAAGCATGTTTGCGAGATGGGGGCTCATAAGTTTTCCCTCTACGGTCTGTCTGTAGGGGAAGCCCAAGCCTTTTATGATGCGGCATATGGGAACTACCTTAGGAGGAAAAATGATCCTACCCGAAGGGGTAGACAATAAAGTTCAGTTTGCACACACACACACACATGTACCATACACACGTTCATATATAATTTATTCATGTTTTTATGGTTAATAAAATCATATTTTAATTAACGAATGATTTTTTATTCCCCCAGTACATAAAATCCCGTGGTGTGTAGGGCTCTAGGCGAAGAGACCACGTAAAAAACCCAACGCGCCACGTCGATACCCCCTGGGTGGTGTGGAAATTCGACGTTTTCATAACTTCTTTTTTTTTTGCGTGTCAGAACATGGATTATATTAATTTATTTCCTCTTTATGTTCAACAACAGCAACAACAATTACAGCGGCAGCAAGAACAGCAGTAAGAAATGGAACAACCTATGTAAGTAAATACTTGAGAAATAGTACATTACGATACGTGTGACTTAAATGGTTCTTTTTTACACGGCGCAGTTAGCAATAAGGACTACTTTATTAACAGATAGGCGTGACTTAATAGCGGATTTTAGTGACACTATGCTATAAATATTATTTTATTTCCTAATTCACTATGTATAGTGTATATTTATTATTGTTTTTTTCGACGGAGCAGAGCAGCCGTCACCTACCATAGAGCTTCAGCCAATCCGCATCGTTGTATCGCGCGTGCCCGTCATGTGCATGACAAATTCTGAGCACGTGGCGGTTTGCCTGATTGCAGGCGCTACAGAGAGTAGCTACCGACGGCGATTTGTCCTAAGGCCGGATTACAGAGAATTTTTTATTTTTTTGTATGATTCGCCATTTTCCAAGATGAGGAATTTTATGACTTTTTAGCAATTCCTGGCGTTTTTTAAGGACTTTTCTGCTTTTTTTGCAATTTTTAGACGATTTTTATGAAAATTTCTGTGGCTTTTTAACGATTTTCTATGCTTGCCATTTTTTAAAGGCATTCACTCTGGTAGGGGAGATTTTTCTGACTTGTTTGGGCTAGTAAATTGACCCAAGTTTATTTGTTCGGATAAAATAAGCTAAAGTGATAATTAAAAATACGATTCTCCTCTCTTAACGTTACCTAATAAATGAAATATCCATAACAATTTTTACCAATCGAAGGGAACATGTCACTGTCGACTTCTTCGATGCTGACCCAATCCACCAGTCTTCTGTAGTCTTTAGCAGTGAATTTTCTGAGAATTTGAAAGAATCTCTCCTGAACTTGCTGGTTTGCACGCCCGAAGAGTTTAGGACAGTACCGATCACCGTGTATTTCATAACCTTCCCAATAGCCGCAATCAAAATTCTGTAATCAAGGGGACTCCTGACGTCGACGACGACGACTATTGTCGCGATCAATCATTTGAATAAAATCGTTCGAGGATGAAACAACTCGCAAAACCTAATATTTAATCCCACTCTCTGCGCAAATTTGTTGACACGTGGTGACACTGACGAGCCCATCAGACGAGTTTGAGAAGGGTTGGTGGGTCGGGGCAGAGGAGACAGAAAACAACACGAGAGTTTCCCTGAAAACCCTCTGCACTAACCTAGTGGAGTCCGATACAACGTCGTATTTTTCGCTTACATATCGATCTAGAACTATCAACAAACTCATTGTAATGTAAGAAATAAATGTATATTTTACAAATAAATTCGAAAAGTCAATCACATGATTAGTTGTATAAATTTCCGTTCTCTTCAGTTGCTTACATCGATTGGAGAAGGCTCAAAGTTTCTTCCTTGAGACATTGCGAAGGAACTTGTGCATTCGCTGCTGCACTGTCCCAGAAGAATGTAAGAACAACAGCGGGAACCAAATTCAAACTCTCTAAACTCTTCTCAAAGTCTACCTCCGTTAACTTTTCTCTCGTAGCGGTAATTAAATAAAATGGGAACTGCTCGTTCAACAAATTCTCCTTCACGAATTCAACGACTTGCTCAAATTTTTCATCTACTGCAAACGTACCCTGTAATATTATGCCATCCGGAAATCTTATCCGTATCAAAGTAAATCGATATTTCCTTTCCTTATCTTTCATCAACTTTTCTCGCATGGCTTGCGTCATCAGCATTTGATTGCGTTCCACAGCTTTCGCCCTAAAGGATTCATTTCGTTAAAAAGAGATTTTACGCTCAAAACAATTTCAAAGTAACCAGCGCACCTTTCAGTCTGCTCACGCTTTATATCTTCCGCTGAGAGCGAGTAGAATTCCGCAGGCAGTTCACTCCGCTCGGCTGCTTGACTAGGGAGCAAAACTTGTACATTTCTATCCAGCAAAAGTTGCACTGATTCAGCAGACTGTAAGGCATCGACGAGTGTTGTCAGATTATCAATACTGCATCTTTCAGGACTCCACACTAGAAAGTCTTCTTCCCGCTCTTGATGCATCAATTTCTCTTCAGCGAATCCAGCCGCTTTCAAAAACTCCATTGTACCTCTGAGTTTCTTAACGTTTTCCTGCAAGACGTTATATTAATTAATTAATACCAATGAAATGATAATCACAACCAAGCTTCGTTCAAAGTCTCTATACCTTAAATATTCTGTTTGACATCCTGATTTTCCAGTACTTCCTCTCTACTGGATCATTCCGTATATTATCCAAGTACTTGCAAAGTATATCGACGCACGATCGTATTTCATCCGCTCCATCGTTACAGCTATGAATTATCAAACAGGCAGACAAACCAGCTTCGTCATCAGATAGCTGGCTGCTGAAGAATTCTTGAATCCTATCGTACCACGTTTCTTTGTCTAGAACTTCCTCCGACACTAATGGGCACCGGTAGTACACACCGCTCACAGCCAATATGGGAGCTTGTGAAATTGCTGCACTGCTGGTTGACTTAACATTTTCTTGTGCAACAGCAAGTTTCTCCTGCTCCAGTTCCTTCTTCACGCGTGCTTGTATAGCTGCATAGGAACTGCATCGGAGAATTCATTAGTCAGTCTGCTTGGAGAATGGAACCAATGCTACTTACGTATTTAATTTTGGAGCACTGGATTTCATTCCCTCTAGTCTCGCTAGAGCAGCTTGACCAGCAATTTTTGCTTCGTTGGTAGGCTCGTGCCTCTTTGTCGTTGTGGACACATTCTTGGATGTTGTTGCTCCTGTTGTTGTTGCTGCTGATTCATTCAATCTAGATCAAAGGAATGAATAAACTTGCAAATCGAAATTTAGCATAAAAAAAATAATAAATAACTTGCCTATAACCCTTTCCAGCATGCTTAAACTTCTCATCCTTGATCTTCTTCTGGAAAAACGACTTGATTTTTTCAGCCATAGCTAGTTTAGATTCTTCTTCCTACGAATATCGCTGAGAGTGTTCCTTGGGAAGTTTAAGCTGCAAAATTTTTTGATCAAGTTCCTCTGGCGATGTATCTAAAATGCATTCAAGAATATTCCATCTAGCCTCTAGAAGCAATAAATTGCGTTCTACTCACTGGGTGTCATAAAACGCTCCGAAATTCTGGCTCCGTAGATGTACCAGGCAATGTAAATTGCGCAAACGTTACTCAAAATGATGGCCAGAAAGATCTTGAGCAGTAGGTACTGAAATTCATCAAAGGCAAATAGCACGAGGGTATCCTGCCAGAGCTGGGCCAAGCTTGGCAGAGCCTTATCACCAGAAGTGCCAGCAGCAGCAGCAGCAGCAGGTAATACGCTGGATATTCCACTGCTCGCGTCGCTTGCGTGACTCGGCGACGGCAGTGCTGAATCGGAGGTTAGAGTCAGGCTCGAGAATATCAGGTTGGCTACGTCGCAGGAAAGTTTCTTGATCGCTTCGACGAATGAGCCGGTCCAAGCGTACGAATTTTCCAGAACGCTGTTCATCACAGGTTTGCTGTTCGTTGAGCTCTATATACTATATGGAAAATCCTAAAATGTTTTGCCCCTTTGCTCTCTCAATTGATAGTACATACAACGAATATAGACTTCATATAGAAGAACGGTTCGTATAGCGGCGAGGGGACGGAAAGCGATAGTTCGGTACGCTCCGCGAGATGGCGGCAGCCATCAATTTCTATCGTGCTGTCTCTCTCACTCTCACGGCGCCATTCAAATTTTAAGCTTGCAGTCGTCAAGTCAGCCGAATGTCAATCTCCTTGCTACATGAATGTTATAAAATTAAATAATAGCAGCGTAGATGTAAATAATAAATAAATATTATATGTGACGCACTATGAAAATTGTAATAGTGTATAATAGTTTAATTATTACGTGATACTTAAAATTTAATTTTCGCTACAGTGTGCGTAAAAACAATAAATCGGGATACTTGCTCTTAGTTAATATTAGTTTGTTTATAATTAAAAACAGCCATCAAAATAAAAACAATCAAACTAATATTATTCGATGGAAACCAATCGGGAAGGTGGCTAAGTTTTCTTCCATCAGGAAAAGGATAGGATAAAAGGAAAGCATAGGTGTAGGAATGGCGATGATGATACACATAAATTATTTACATTTCATGCAACTATCGATCAACACTCATGCAACTGCTGTTAATGAAGGTATTTACAAATATTTAATTAATTAAAGAAAAGAAAAGAATATGAAAAATCAAAACAAACTATGATTTAATTAATGAGTTAAAATATTTATTATGCGCATGCAATTAAATACAAATGATTTTATATTGATGAGTGATTAAAAGTTGTAAACAAAAATAATTTTAAATAAAAAGCAGTGCTTATTCTATTTAAAAAAATTAATACCGTTTATCGACAATTTATAAGAATTCCTCTGTGAACAAAATAAAATATAAAGTATGAAGTAATAATTGGCTGAGACGACACAATAAGCAAATAAGCACTTTGATTATCTTCGAGACATAAAATTTGTTGCTAAAAATGACTTTAGAATTTGTTTGAAAAAATTATTTTTATATACTCGAACTGTGCCTATCGATGACTTAATTTCTGTAATTTGGCATTCGGTTTCTCACCAGCAACAGCACGTTTTTGACATTTATTTGCATCACGTGCGCGATGATTAATCCATTTTAATTTATAAAAAATGTGCACTCTCACAAAAAAAGCTACTATACGTTGTCGATGCGATTTACATGGCCCATCAATATTAAAGTACTCTGGATAAAGTTCATTAATTTTTAGTGTAATTTCGTATATTAATCTCTTAGCAACATTTTTTTCATGGCAAATATGTTCAAAATGACATTGAAAAGAAGTATAAGCTGTGTCAATAACATTATTAAAAAAATCGGAAGGAATACAAAGATTACCTAATTGATTCGAACTATTAAAAACTTTATATGCTTTAAAAAATATCAAAAGATCATTATTTTTTTCAAAATTTCTATTTTCTCTTGTAAAGGCAGTTACACAATCTGAGCATTTGAATTTTGCAAAACATTTTGTAGCTATATAACCTGCAACATATTTTACTGAGCAATTATATAAAGATGCTGATTCATTGTCATTATTTAAAATACTATTGGCTTTATCTGAATGATTCTCTAAACTGGATGTAGTACTAAGATTACTAAGATTACTGACACTTTCTACTAAGTTATGCATATCTGCAGACACTATTTCATCGGCAGGCAAGTCAATACGATCCTCAATTACTGTACATGATTCATAATCAGCCTGACAGGAGCTGCGTTTTCGCGGTTTTTTCCTAGTCAGAAAAATATGGTTGTCGCAACCAATACTTTTGTAAAACCTCCTTACACACTCATTATTCATTTTCTTGTCATTTATTTACTTTCATTATTGTTAAAAAGTATATTTTACATAATATACTGCATGAATGATGAATCGTCTGCTTGTGCGTGCTCATATGCGCGCCAAGCTGTAGGAAACTCATAGGTGGCGCCGCCGAGCGGTTGGGTAACAGAACTAACGGCCTGTTACCCAAGCTTTCGTCCCCCCATTTTAACCCAGAACCGTTCTTCTATAGGAAGTCTATATTCGTTGGTACATACACACCGCACCGCGTTGCAGACAGCATCAGCAGCTGACTGACGTCTGACTGCTGACTGCAGACTCGCCAGTGCAGCGTGTTGCAGCACACTTCTTGCTTGCTGCGTCGGTCGGTAAAGGAAGATACCTATACGAGTAAGCCGCGCAAAATGCGAGGTTCGACAGTTTTTCCCCCCGCGAACCGACTACATTAAACAGTCGAGTCGACTGTTGCCTCTCGCCGTGCCGTGCATCAAACGTACCTATAATAAGTATTACAGTAAAATTGTTGTACGTAAGTATTGTTATAGCCAAAGAATTTGCATGCTTAACCTAAAAGCGTTGTTTTGTTTTTTCTCTCACGAAACAAAGAAAATGCCACGACGAAGGACAGCACAAAAGTCCCTGTCCCAGCCAAGTACGAGCGCGCGAGGCACCCAACACGGCAGCGAGGAAGACGACGAAGATGTTGCACCTCCAACGCAAAATCAGAGGCAGAACAAAACGTTCTCGGACGCGGAACATGGCCAGCATGTAGCCAACGCGGTCAGATATATCCTAGCTGCTGATCAATTCAAGACGCCCATCAACAGGTCAGCAGTTAGCAAAGCAATAGATTGTCACGGTGCAGGATTTAGAACTGTGATGAACTCGGCTGAAAAAGTTTTACAAGAGGTGTTTGGATACAGGATGGTAAATATTAAAAACAACGAGACAAGCAGTGGCAAATTCATTCTAGTAAACAAGCTTCAAGACAGTTTGCCATACATGACTTTCGATAAAGAAGTTGGCGATCGCTACGTCCTGCTTTTCTTGGTACTCTCCCATATCTTCATGAATGGTGAAATATGCAGCGAAGGTATCTCGAAAGGCTCTCTTTTTTCTGTACAACCAATAGTTGAGTCAAGTATTGATAGTAATGTGTTGCAGCTTCACTAATGAAATTCCTTCTGAAGCTGGGAATTATCGAGGAAGGAAACATGCTCAATGAACTGTACGGCAATGTAATGGATCTGGTAACAAAGGTGAGTCTGCAAACATGAAGAAATGACTGTGTGCATCCTGATTATTTTTATTCTCTTCTTTTAGGACTTTGTCAAGGAGAGATACATAAGAGCCGAGGCAACTGAGAACAGTGAGACTCAAGAGAAAGAATTTTCATGGGGCGAACGAGCTCTTGAGGAGCTATCTCCTAGAGCTGTAATGGAGTTTGTCTCCAAGGTATAAATTTAGCAACGACAATGTCGAGGACCGTATTTCATTTTCGTTAAACCTACTGTGCTTTCCTGCTTCGCAGATGTATGCTGGAGACAGGGAGATGTCAAGTTGGCCGCAACAGCACGACAGGATGCAGACTCTTGAGCAAGAACATCACCATGATGGCGATTTGGAATGAATGCGCTTTTATCTATTTTTCTAATTCACTGTGTATGCATTGATACGATGATATTGAAGGAATAAAATGTATAATACACAAGTGAAGCCATAGCAGCGCGATTAGATCCCCCCGATAAAGTTAAGCGCGACTCGTATAATGCGCGCAGGCGCGCTGCAAGCGCGGTGCAAGCACCTCCGCCGCGGTGCATACTGGGCAGCAGTTTGGCCGCTGCACTGCAAGCACAGCAGAGACCAGTCCATCCCTCCATAATGCTCCGCAGGCGCCGAAGGAGAAGAAACAAGAAGAAGCTGACTATCTAGAATATAAGGATGTTCACGTACTACCAGAACTTGAACGCGCGGCGCGAAGAGAACGAGCTGCAGCGCGAGGCCGAGTCGACGGGCCACGACCGCTTCTGCCAGTCGCGGCCCGGCGGCGTGACGACCCGGCGCAAGCGACGGGGCCTGACGAGCCGCAGGACCCAGAGCGCCATCGAGATCGAGTGCAACAACGACGCCTTCGCCTCGGTCCGCAGTGTCCTGTTGAGCAAGGAGAAGAGCGCCAGCATCGAGGAGGACGAGAGCACGCCGGCGGCGGCTGCGGCGGCGGCGGTCTACTCCGACGAGCAGCTCGAGAACAACAAGGGCTACTATCAGCTATCCAGCAAGATTGACAGCCTCGCCAAGTTACTCTTCAACCGGGTCCACGCTGTCAAGGCTGGCTACAACAGGGCCGAGAACGACGCGCAAAGGTATACAAAATGTATACATTGACTCATTGTTTTGACGCGAATGTATCGTGTATCGTAAACATTCGGGAAAGCTTCATCTCCATAGACAGTGTATGATGGACACTGGCCCGTCACGCGGCTCTCCTACTGATGCGGAAAACGAGAGCTGTCCGAAGGTAAAAGAGAAAACATTTGGGTCACGCGCGCGCTAATGTCATTATAATACTTGTACACAAAGTCATAATAACTTATTGGATCACGAAACCCTTGGAGTGATACACTTATAGTATAAGCAAAACGTCCGTTAAATGCGCTCAGAAATGACAAACGTGTTCTCCTTAAAAATTCCATGCCAGAAACAATGGGCGTCAGCAGTACACGGCACTGGAGCAGCAGCGTCTCAGCAACGGAGCTGGAGGCTACTCCGCGGAGAGCGTGGAAATGGAGAAAAGATCGAGAGATCGTGCTCTATCGATCTGTCGTATCTACACTCGAGAAACTCCGCGCTACAGCCTCCTCAAGCATCTCAACAACGTCGGTACGTGTATGCAGAAGCCCTTTGTATACATCCACCCGCCAATATAAGTACTCGCTCTATTGTTCCCGCTGCAACAAGGATCGCGCATGGACAAGCACTGGTTCGTCGTGCGAGACAGTCTGCTGAAGACGGAGCGCTTATTAACCCTGGCCCCGCTGAACCGCAACTGTCAGCTCAGCCTCGGGCCCTCGACGCGCGACGTCCTCAACAAGCTCTTCCTCGCGCTCCAGCACCCCTACGTCTGTCCGATCCTCGACCTCGAGTTCGTCAAGCACGAGAGCCAGGATTACGCGGTCCTCGTCCAGCCGATCAATCAGGGCAGCTTGAAGGACATCATTTACGGAGTGAGTGTAAAAGAGTAAAATCGCGCGCGCGCGCGCGCGCCAATTATGTGTGCGCAACTTTCGCAGATCGAGCGAAACTGCTGGAACGAGGACTGGTCGCAAAAGTACGGCAGTCGCGGCAAGGGCCTGCCGGTCTCCCAGATCCAGCGGATGGGCCGACAGGTGCTGGAGGCTCTGGTCTTCTTGAAGGAACGCGACTTTCCCGCCGTCGGCGCTCACCTTCATTCGGGCAACGTCATCGTGCAAAACGGCGTGGCGAGACTCGCGGCTCTGGAAAACAATCTGCTCGGCTTCACTAGCAGAATTCATCCTATCATAACGGGCAATAACGGCTGCAAGAAGCAGTCCGTCGATACCGTTTGCTTCGGTGCTTCTTTATTTGCTTTTTCTCCATTTCATTCGCAAGTATGTATATAGTTGATTGACGCTTTGCTTCTCGCAGGTCACATGCTCTTTGAAATGACCGCCGGCTACGAGCTCTGCACATTCGAACCGACTGCTGAAAATCTTTCCGATATCCAAAAATATCCACAGGTGCGCTATTATACACTTTAGTATGTACACTTAATACATACGCCTCGTGCTTTCAGGTATTGGAATGTCTAAGATTTATATTTGAGCGACAAATACTGCACGGATCTAGATATCCCACTTTAGAAGAACTAATATTCCATGATCTGTTTCGTAACATTGATCTCCGAGAACTGCGGAACGCTTCGGTGAATGTGAGTTCTATCTTTATAATTATAGTAATAAAAGCAGACGCATTAAACGAATGTGAAACAATTTGGCAGATTTTCCGTCCAGACACTACGATACCAATATCGAAAATACTCGAGGGCATAAAGTGCAGTCAGCAGCGGGAAACGCCCGTCAAACGGTAAATTCGTATTACTTCCCAATTATAAGCATGACCTTAAGGTGTTTTCTTATACGCATCTTCGTTTTGCATGCATAGCCGATATAGATCTGCACATTCAGCAGCAGCCTCGAAACGTTATTGGTGATAGGTATAACGTAAGCAAGTGTGAAAATTCCAATGTATGGCA
Source organism: Nasonia vitripennis (assembly GCF_009193385.2). NCBI lineage: Eukaryota > Metazoa > Arthropoda > Insecta > Hymenoptera > Pteromalidae > Nasonia > Nasonia vitripennis. The sequence goes on from NC_045758.1 coordinate 35,603, forward strand.
TTTCATTTTAATTTGCAGATTGTCAGAAATAGATGCTGAGGACATGATATCCCTGAGTAGCCCCGAAAGTGAACGCAGTGAAAACGGTTCATTGCTTGCTCAAATATACAAAGAACTTTCCATCACGTCCGTCTAATATAAATTTAAATGAATTATTATAAACATGGGAAATGTCTTTTTAATAAAACAAACACTGGAAATTAAAAAAAGGAAATTAATTTTATACATTTGTTGAAACCTTGTTTACATAAAAATATCGAGAAATAAACTTACACTAACAATGTGAAAAATGATGCTTGTCATCGTCGTCGTCGTCGTCGTCGTGGTCAGGTATTCAAATGCATGCCTGATTTCTTTTAAAATCTAAGATATTGAACCTTTTAAAGAATGAAAAACACAACACTACAGCTAAAGTATTTTGTAATTTATAATTGAAAATACATGTTGCTTTGTAAAGCCGACGCGCGCTTACGAAGCTCCAGCTTCGAGTTCACTGGCTGGCGTATCGGGTTCTTCATCGTTATAAATATTTTCGGCCATTTGCCACACTTGCATGATATTATCTTCAGACACTGAGCAAATCACCCATGGCTCATTTGGATTCCACGAAAAGTCGCTAATCTTGGCAGTATGCCCACCGTGAATGAACTTGAAAAAAATTTCGACCAATTAAAAACGATTCTAGTCTAGTGAAAAATTGCAGTTAAACAACAAATTTAATTAATACTAACCAGTAGTTCAGGAGGACCGTCTTCGGCATCTTCACTGGACTGCTCTTCGCCGATTTTGCTGAGATCCCAAACGTGCAGACGCCTGTCGGTTCCGCTGCTTGCCAGAATTGTTTCGTTATGGGGCGACCATTGAACTTGGAAAATTTCATCTTTATGCGACTCAAACGAATGCAACTTGAGTTTCAAGTTTCTCAAATCCCAAAGAGCAACAGTTTTGTCAGCGCTACCGGTTGCCAAAATGAACTCTGAATAGGGATTGAAGCTAAGGCAATTCACTTCTGCTGTATGAGCATCGACGGTGTGACTAGGTTTGCTCGTATTGTTACACCTGAAACAAGTCCCAAGTTTTATTTAAAAATGTACTTGTGATTCTCTTCTCTAAAAATTCAAGTATTTACCTAGTATCCCAGATCATTAATTTTTGATCGTCGGCTACTGAGCCAAACAGTGACTCGTGGAGCAAATGCCACGCTACATCTTCAACGACAGCAGTGTGCCCCGTGAAGATTGTCTTGGCGTCGATAACTCTATTCTCTTTAGGTGTAGCATTAATGTCCCAAAGGCAGATTGTGTGATCATCCGATGCGCTGAGCAAGTAACCATTGAGATTTGGATTCCATGAAAGACCATAGCCCTCTTTTTGATGTCCTCGTAGCCTGTGTGATTGAAAACATGATTATTACAGAGTCGCCAAAAAACCCAAGCAGGGTAGGTAAATTGAATACCTTAAATCTGGATGGCATTCTCCATTGGGGTCCGGTTTACTAGGATGCTTGGTGTAGTCGAAAACCAGTACGTCGCTGGAAGGCGTCTTTGTGGCAATGACACAAGGGTTTTGAGGCATGTATCTTGCTCTGTTGACTTCTCCCTCGTGATTGATCTTAATTTCTATCTCAATTTTACCGCTGACCGAGCCAAAGCCTCCGAATTCACCCTTCTCGTTGTCATAATGAGAAGCATCAAACTGGGCATCTTCGTTTGGCAGTTGAACACTGGCAATCAACAAGTGATTCTGTTCGTCGGAAGTATGTGTGCCAAGGATGAGACGGTGGATGGTGTAATCCTTTCCCTCTGGTCTGGTCACATCGGGTAACCACTGTGCTGTCAGCGATGGCCACTCCAGAGCATGGGTCATCACGAGATCGTAGAGGAAAGGAGTGTTCTTTTTCCAGATTTTGTATTCCTCATTGATGACGCGTTCTTCGACTGCATCGTCGAATGTCTCTGCACAAAAGAAATTGAGAAATCTCTAATACATTGAATTATCGGTATGAAAATAAATGGAGCTGTATTCGGTACCCCCTCGGCGAAGATGTTCGTCGAGTCTCATTTTGTACTGGATGAAAAAAAATATTCACACAACTCGAGACAGCTATCAACTATCTTACGAAGGATACTTATATATGATTATAGGTTATAAGCCGAAGCCGCAACAAGCCCTCGCGGTTGCCCGCCCCTCCTAGCCGCGTCGTGCAAACGATAAATTTTTATAAGCCAAGCAAGCTCTAATTCGCGCCCCACTGAACTTTGACCGATTCTCAGAAACTTCCAACTAGTATTGGGAGACAACACGATTTCCGTATATCCTCGGGATTTTCCGCGCGGGAAAGTATCAGGAGACGCATCGACGGGCGTCCATCGTTGCGGAGCGCGCCAAGAGACGCTTGCGTGCGTTCGGCCTGTACACCCGACTTATTATCGGGGAGAGGGATTATTATTGTTTATGAAACTCACCGCCGTCCTTGTCGGCCATTCTGAGGCTGCTGCCAAGGACTTTTCGAGGGTCCGTGATGGGTGCGAGAGAGTCGAGCCGAGTTGTTTGCGTGTGTACGCGAACGTCGCAAACTCCCGAAGAGTTTTGTGATCAGCCTGCCTAGTGCCTGTAGCGCTAATATATAGGTATATAGAGCCGTAACCGGCGGCGGCGACGAAACCCGCGCCAAAAGTCTATACACTGCAGTGCACACTTGCCGCTACGGCCGACGGTGCTGCTGCGCTGTGGACTCGAGAGGTATTATATTTTACGGCTCTGTAAATTATAATAATATAATATAATAATTTTAAATCTTAATAAATCTTAATAAATAATAATTTTGAGTCATTCGACTTTCACTTGGAATTCCGCGGTTGCATTTTGGAAATAAAGTTTTATAAACAATAGAACCGATGGTTAAGCTAAGTATATAAAAAATTTATCACCAATAATTAATTGAATTTTTTTTATTAAATTATTGTAAATAAAATCGAGAGCTTGGCGTGCTACATAACAATATAATATTCAAACGACCTATTTTTGTATATAGTGGAACTTGCGTATAAGTACCTATATAATATCGAACGGCCGCGGCGGGAAGTCGAGCAGGCGGCGCGTCGAAGGTCTTTTCCGGTTCTGTCAACGGGTGTGCACCGTCGATCACAAAATGGTAATAATAAAATCCTTGATTTCCAGCGGCATCTTTACAAAATAATGGTATAAATTGTAGTGCAGTGACAAGTGAACAATTCTGCGTTAATAGATTAAAATATTTATCAGGATTTGTATCTTAAAAAACAGTTTTTTGCATCGCGATCTTGCGCGACTAAAGTGGGGTTATGTTGATGTCTCGTACAATGTCCGTTTGTTTATTCTTAATATATTCTCAATTTAATAAATGCATTGCTGTTTGCGTTTCAATTTATATCAATGTAGCGAGTTATGAATTTTTTAGAAGCAGACAAAGGGGTTCTGATGTTTGATTGTTGTGTGTTGACAATCGTTGCTCATACTTGTAAAGCTTTTCAAAATTTATTATAAATACATTTTTGTCTGTTAATAGGCCAAACGTACAAAGAAGGTTGGAATCACTGGTAAATATGGTACGCGGTACGGTGCCTCGCTCAGGAAGATGGTCAAGAAGATGGAAATCACACAGCACAGTAAATACACCTGTACTTTCTGTGGAAAGGTATTGTGAAATCAAGTTTCAAAATTCATGTAAAATACAGTATATTTTCAAAATATAGAGTTTCAACAATAAAAATTCTTGTGCTTTCAATTCTCTCTGTGTAGGAAGCAATGAAACGTAGCGTCGTTGGTGTCTGGTCTTGCAAGCGATGCAAGAGGACAGTAGCTGGTGGAGCTTGGGTGTTTTCCACAACGACTGCTGCTTCAGTTAGGTCTGCAGTTCGTCGTTTACGTGAAGTGAAAGACCAGTAAATTAATTGAATAAAAAGATTATTTAAATACAACATATCATGTTGATTTTTTTACGTGCGCAAACCCTAAAAAGACCAAAAGAAGAATTGAAAATGTTTCTTACAAAACTGTTAATGCACCACCAGCTGAACCAGTATATTTTTATAGATAAATTTGTTTTTTCTTTTTCTTTTTTTTTAATTTTATTACATAATATCAAAAGGATTTATTTTGAAGAATCTAAAATGTTAAAGAAACTGTCGAGTATATCTTTTATAGAACGCTTGAATTTCTGTAATTTTCTTTTATTTTAGGAGTGAGCTATAAAAAATATATTTACTACAAGTTGTCGTGGTATTGATCAATATACTCTCTGCACTTTAACCACCTCTCTCTTATCTCCTAACTATAGAAAAAACGCGCATGTAGTCAACAAGAGGTATAAAGCACACAATAAATCAAGTTTTTTTTTTATCATATTAGAAGAGAACAGAAGAAACTCAAGTACTGTCGCCCAGTCGCGGCCAGCATTATAACACAATTATTATTCATAGGCAGTCCTTAGCTAATTCGTCGTCAGCCCGAATTTCTGGCGGATTATTACAGACCATCTTTACAGAAGGTTGGCCGAACGTTGCCGCGCACACGCTAAAGTCCTTGGTAAGATCGCGGATATCCTTGTCCTGTTGCATTATATCACAGTTACTATTCGCCAGGCTGACACTTGCGCCGCCGACGCTGTCATCGCTCTCGCTACCGCCAACAGTAGAACTGCTGACGAATGGTACTGCTAGCGAGGCAGCTGTCGTGGACGTGGCGCATGTCTGCTGTTGCTGCTGCTGCTGGTTACACTGGGCCAGAGCTATCAGGGCCTTTTGACTTTCACGAGCATCAACCAAGAATATACTCTCTTTTACATCTTTTGCATTGTACTCATCGATTCTACAAGGTAAACGTAAGAATTGGGTTACGCATATCGCATAAATTTTGGAAATGGAAACTTATGTGTCGACTTACTTATCATAAATAACAGCATGTAGGCCGAGCTTCTTGAGATGTTGTATAGTGTCTTTGTCGTTATTGTCATCCCCCCAGCAGAAAATCACAAGTCCACGATCTTTGACCAGCTTAACTTGGCTTGGATCACGTAGAATATCTTCAGTGTGAACATTAATTCCGAGGATGTCGGCGGCTACCGCATGCCTCATGGCCATCGGTATGGTCTGGCATCTCGGATCGTGATACGTTGGGTACTTGACGGTAACACCTTGCGTCAGGAAGACAACTGGATATTTGTTTTGCTTGAGTCGCATCATCGCGCATATGTCCGGATTGAACGACGAGAATACAATTTTCCTGTCACCGCCGTGTTCTAGCACGACTTTAAGTATGGTATCCAAGTACAAATTGAGGTCAAACGGATGATTAAGTTCAAATGTGCCGTCCTGCAAGTAAGGAGTTTTTGAGTTTACGTTTAGCGCACCTGATTCGAAAATTCTTAATTGAAATTCACCTTGAGCTGCATTGTCCACTTAATCTCGATGTTGAATCCAACGTGTTGATCCAGATCCTGAAGTACTGTCTGAAGAGTAGGGAAGGGCTGATGATCTTCCAGATCCTCATCGAAAAATTTTGGTGTCTTTTCTTTACTTTCTTCCAAGTGATACAGCTAAGAATGAAAATAATTTATTTTTCTTCAACACAATTATATCATAATTTAAATAATAATAAATAAGACTAAATGAAAAGGCCAGAATCATCCTGTATCGAGGCTTTGGACATAAGGTTCATTTACTTTGCTTGTACGCAATTTTTACTCTTCTTTTCTCTCTCTCTCTCTCTCTCTCTCTCTCTCTCTCTCACACACACACACACACACACAACTCTTCAATGAAAGCACGCAGACAGGAGAACGAGACGATGTTATAGCATTGCCCTTTTTTTTTATTTCAAGATAAAAAGTTTGGATTCATGCTGCTGCTGCTGCTGCTGCTAAAGATGAGACGAGTCGAGAGTGCGAGTATGTATTTTTAAGTTCATCTTGACAATGGATTTTCCGAGCGTATCGCTGATATACACAGCTGTACTCTCGCGCGACAAATTTGCTTAACAAAAGCATCAGTCAAGGAAATAAATAAGCAATGAAAGTTCGTTCGAGGAAGCGGTGTGTTGTATATAACCATGTATCGAAATGTTTTACTTAAGGGAGATGCTGCTTGTTTTAGCATCAAGAGATTGTGAATGTATACGATTAATACAAAGTTATCAACATTATACACGATAAAGATATCGTTGGACGTAATCGATTGTATATTAAAAACTTGCAAACATGCAACTACTACCTCTTGAGAAATGACCACGATATCGTGGTAGTACTGTAAAAGCAGTTATAGAAGATAATGTTCTCAAACGAAAAAATCTGATTTGCATGCAATGCAGATATTTTGCACGAGACCGCGCGGCTAAGCGGCAATCAAAGCTCACCAATTGGTTAACCCCCTGCTCGTCTTTATCAAGGTAATGCAGCACCTTACCCAAAGAGTCCCCTGGGTAATATATATCCTGTCAAATTTTCAAAAATCAGGTCGGATCGATATAGTTCCAATTTACTTTCTCGCCATCTTTCTCAAGTTATACTGGCGCCAAAAAAGTTGTTGCGCGACGCAGAGAAGAAGAAACATCAGTGTACAGAAACCGTGTTTTAAACGTATAATACCTTGAGCAAGTGTAACTGCTGCAAAGTGAGGTCCTTCACAGGTATCTCCAACATGTCCATAGCATCTATTTGCTTTTTACGCTTCAACGAAATTGATACGTAAAAGTCGTGGTAGATAACGGGTATCAAGTCCTTGGATAGTTGCACGTCGAACTCGACCATGTCAGCACCGTGGTACGAGGCAGTTTTTAATGATGCAACTGTATTTTCTCGAACGTTGGCGCAACTATTCGCATCAAAAACGCACACGTTAATTGAAAATTTATTTAGAAATGAGTTACTGCATCATAGATCATACTTTTTCATTTCGCACGTAAAAGACGTTCCAAGTCCTCGATGACCGACGTCCAGACCCGACCACCTTTGTTCCCAATGCTTTGCGTAAGAAATACTCATGTCCCAGGGAAAGTCAGGAATAGGTTTGATGGTTACGTATTCTACGGTTAATTGTCCTGTAATCAAGAGAAAATTATTCGAGTTATCAGATTCGCCGGAATTCGCTATAAGTTTTTAAAAAAAGTGTTCATCACCTATAGGCCTGTGCTTAGTACTAGTTATGGGAACTGTAAGCTGTCCAACGCTGGACTGTAAAGTGCTAGGCAAAATGTAACTAAATCCAATGTGATTTGGTGGTTCTCCAGGGAAAGATCTCGTCGTATAGACGTAGTAGTCCACTAAATAAGCCTAAAATAAAAAAAAAAACATAAAAATTGATGTTCCTGAAAACTTTGGAAATCGTATACGGCATTGAAAAAGTTATATTTGCATTATCACGGCACAATTTTTTCTAGTACATAAACTCAACAATTTTAACTCTCAACTACCGATGACTCATTATCGTCATCGTCTTAAAAGTACAACAAAGCACGGAAGTTAACAATAAATCAAAACGAACAAAATTTCATCTTGGTAGAACAGTCTTAAAATTGTCAAGTGCATTCACCGATCGAAGATAGGGTGAAAAGGCGATAATATATCTATATTTTTTTGGATTTTATACCGTATATTATTATTCTGGCAGATTATAATCGTATCTTCGATCGTCTTATTTATTTATTTTAGTTTTTTTTGCCTGAAGCTGTAAATCATAGCGCTCTAATGGGTTTATCAAATTTTAACAGGAGCAGCAGAGCATTGGCCGCTACGATTTACTTCATTCACGCAAGTCCAACAGTAATAAACCATAAAATCACTCTTTCGATATCAGTCGGGTGAGTGAAGCCATGCCGGCGGAAACTGCCTGCTCTGCCTCTGAATCTTTAATCACTTTTTATTTTTTATTTTGGCATTGGTCGCGCAGCGTACAGGACCACGTTCGGTTCAGTAGAGTCTTTTACAGCTAAAAAGCAGTTGCTATAATACACTAAGTAGGATATAAAGGACTGATGGGAATCTCACCATTTTCGACGCACACAGATGGATACGAGATGTGACAGCGTTGATATCGCAATATTTATATATATATATATTTATGTATATATTTTGTTAAAGTGCAATAGACGAGTGTGTGACGAGAAATGATTGCATTTTTTAATGATTTTCTTTGAACAATTAAATTGCTCTTCCAACGAACCTGATTTATTACTTTCCACTTGTAAATTATAATAATACCTCAATCACGTAGCATGTCAATTTACTTACCCAAAGTTAATAATTAAAAAAGGCTTGTTTTCTCGCCATTCACATTGCCAAATACACTTTGAAGGAACAAGTGGACAAGTCTAGGACCCGCGTAAAGTGTCAAATTTTTGCAATGTTCACGTTTTAAAACAGTTAACGCGAGGGCCCAGGCCACTAGGAATAGGAGTGGGCGGGAATTAACGATAACCAAAACCATCATATCTCCGTGCGCTTTTGTACACACAAGTCAAAGGCTCTTTAGTCTCAGCTCTCGCACATCCGACTGTCCAACACACTGTGCGCAGAAGGCATCATTGCTGCGGTCTCCACACACTATAGACAGTTCAATAATCTTTTACCAAGTTGAAAATAAAATAAAATGTATTAGTTTAAGAAGACTCGGCTGGCCTACTCGTGGTCTCTACTATACTGAAAACTGACATGATTTATGGTCAATGTGTGCATTTGATGTGTATGTCAAATTCGTTAATATATTCGCCACCACCTCCAACTGTTATTTGCAATTTCTTATCATAATTATTTCGATTCATTATGTCGAGAGTCGATTTCAAATTCTTATTCTTACTCTTACGATTTATATAGTTTTAAAAATAGAAAAATAGCAAATCACACCACGTGCTCAAGTTAGATTTTATACTACACTTACGACTGTTTCTGGATAGCGAACTGCTACATTGAAAATAAGAAAACCGTCCTCGTCGTAAGCTCGGCCAAACTGAGCTTGATATTTGAATTGAGCCTCTTCGTCATTCATGACCTGTAAAATTTGTAATAAATGAAAACTAGAACGAATATTTTATATGAAATTAATATACTCATTGCATGGTAATACATACAGCTATTTCTGTAATACTGAATGCTGGTTGATCAACAATATCTTGAGTATCCATTGAAAGACTGTCATCAACACAATCACCTCCAAATTGTTGCAATTCTAATGAGTTATGCCTCACCAAGTTTACAGGGGTCATCTAAAGAAAATGTCAACTCTTGTTATTTCTGCCACTTTTTTCAACTGATAAAAAAAAAAAAAAACTATGAGAATAAATCAGCCTTACTTTTATTTGAACTTTCTTATTTTGTAGCCTGTTTTTCCATAGTTTAATAGGATTATTGAATAGTTTAAATTGGATTACTGTTTCATCTGTGAGCCAACCCCTTTCAATCTTGCGATACCCATTGTGATAGCCAAATTTATCTGGGTCCGGCAAAGATTCTTCACCAGCAGCAGCAGCACAAATATTGCTTGGAACTGTGAAAGGTTTAATTTTTAGCAATTGGAAGCTCGAATTATTTCATAATTCGAAAGTAAGATTCAAGATTCTCACCATCTTTTTTTATCTGCCTTGGTGACATGTGTGTTTCCCATTTTCTTATAATAAGAGTTTTAGCAGAATTTTTGGTGCCATTGGGTTCGCAAACTACAGCTACAAAGTAACGAAACTGTACATCAGCATCGGAAGGTAAAGCAATGTTCTGCGAGAATATCCTGCCACCTCTGAAATCATTGTCAGATTATCGTTAAATATTGAACTGTCATCTACCAGTAGCAGCAGCAGTAGCTATTAATTAAACCAAATATAAACAGCGCTTACTCTTCCGAGTTCTCAGCAGAACAATCCCCAACCGAATCTGCACCATCGCATGAATTTCCGTAGAAATCAGTGAAATCAGAAGATCCATTATTTTCAAATGCTGCTGGAGAGGCTTCATCTGTGCCACTGTGTTCTTTTGTCAATTGAATGGCCTGATTGTGGTTCCAGGCCCCCAATTCTGGTAGATTGCCCACCACAAAAACAACATCATTTTTCTCCAGGCCAGGCACCTATTGAGATGAGGATTCATGAATCTACATTAGTATAGACTGCGAGCATGGGCACAACTTATGGTACAACTTTTTATCATGATAATAGCACTACCTCAATATACAATCAAAGCAATTTATAAATTGTACATCATACCTGGACCCTGAACATCCAATCTCTTTTTGAGGCCCTCATGTTTTTTATTGCTTCCAGAGTTAGCACAGCTGTTGTCGAGTTCCTGTGACAGCCACTGGCTGCTCTGGAACTCCCTGCTACAGCATCAATAATTTGCTCATAAATATATGTCTTTCATCAGTTTAAATAAGCTCTACTTATATGGACAAACAGGAGACCTATTAGACATCAGTCGATTACGCCGAACGAAAAAGACTTATAATATATACCTATATATATATATATATATATATACACATAGGTATATATGATAAGTGTGTCGGTGCGGAGTTATATCGCGCAATCGTCTGATGCAGCACTGCGGACTTGTTATTCCGATACCGCGACTCCTCTCTTCCGCGCATATTCCTATTTATTATATTCATATTTTTCAAATGATCTGCGAAACATTCGTCGCAACGGCGCTATGACAAAAGCAAGGAACGCAACGCGTGTGCCGCGCTGTCGTGTTGTTGCTCAAGTATCAATTTGGCACAAGCATAAGTACTTACAATTAGTTAAAATATACGCGGGTGTAAAATAAATGAGCAACTTTTTTATTGTGCGTGCGCGCGCGCGTGCGGTGAAGGGAAACAATTTTTCGATGATGCAACCGGCGAAGCTCGAACGCGGGACAACTATCGCGCACTCATTATAAGTAAGTATAATAGTGAACCAAGCCCGAAGGAGAGCCCGAATGAACATGTGATTTTTGCTGCTCCATGCCTATACGCACATGATAGTACTTATAGGAAAACGCAAAAGCTCCGTTGACGAGGCGATTGAAATTTTCCTTCGATTTCGGAGTAGCTATAGGTAGGTATAGGATATACACCTCCCCCACCACCGAATAAGTGTACTTGTGTAATTATTACGAACAATAAGTATATACTTATTACGAGAGACTAATAAAAGTAATGCAGCAGAGAGCTGCAGAGATAAAGACTCACGTGTGAGACAAAGTTGACGGCCGCGGACCACAGAGAGCTGCGCTGAGAGCCACGGAGAGCACAAGAGTCGAGTAGAAGCAAGTCACACTGCAGCAGCGGAGCAGCTCTTCCAAAATTTCACCGACGCGCACCGATTGACTGCTGCTGCTGCTGCTGCTGCTGAAGTGCTGAGCACAATGCTAGTACTGGTGGTGGTGGTTGGCAAATATGCGATGTACTTATGTGCGCACACAAGAAGCTCGTCGACTCTGCTGTGCAGTCACGCGTCTTTTTGCGCGCGGCTCTGGGCCAACTGTTATTTGACAGAGGCACTGCGGACCAGCTTCTGCGACGTGTCGGCACTGCGCATCAACGACATTGTCGGCGACACCCACGAGATCCTCTCTCGGCCTCTTTCTCGACAGCACTGCAGCTGTATCTATGAATATCGTCAGCCGGAGCTGCCCTCAAATTCACTGGCTACAACTCGCAGTTCGCGCACGCACAGCCGGACAGAGGCACTGGCACAGGGCACTGCAGTCTGCACTCTGCACACGCCACGCACACTCGCACCGAAAGCGTGCAAGTATGCGAGTATATAATGACCTATCTCTCCCGGGCTCTCCTCTCCCTCTCTCTTTCTCGTTCGCTTTTTAATATGGCCGGCTTCGAGGCGAGAAGTTCGAATACGGCGGACTGCAGGCTGATGGTGCGTTCTTTGCGGAAATTTATATACTAATCTTATTGTGTATAGCAGCCTAGCAGGTAGGGGGAAAAAGAGGAGCAACGATTGCACGACTGGACTGCGCGCTGCTCGTAGACTGCGCTGGCCGCTGGCGTTCTGCTCGGATCGGCGTTTGCGCGTTGGCGCTTTCGTCTCGCGGCCACAGTTCTATATACACAGTATTATTATATTTATCACATACTATGCGTACTTTGCTCTGCTACTCTGCACTCTGCAGCTGCGTGGTACCTAGTGGTAGAGCGAGCTCGCGCGTTTCCGAACGCCTGCGAAAGGTGGCGGAGCGAACGACAGCATTTTGCCTTTCCGCCTGTGTGTGTGTGCGTGTGTGTGTGCACGGCCTGCACGCGCGCGCGCTAGCATAACCTATACTCTATACAGCCAATGCACGCATACATGTGTTTGCCGGAATGTGTGTGCGGGCCGTGGCTTGCTTGTGCGGATGATCTTTCTCCAATCTCCAATCTCCGCGCTCCGAGTTGGTTTTTTGCGCAGACAGGTGAGTGATTATTTCATATATTCTGCTACGATGAAATGACTGCTCGAGTTGTGCAGTACCTATTTTTGATATATTGAATAAGGCAAGATGCTTAGAGTCCGACTTTCGCCTATATGTATCATTGGTATAAGTTGTGAAAAAATGGTTGCACGCTTAAAAGTAGCGTTTAGTCAACGAGTACCGAGTACTAATTGTACAAGTATGCGTGCAAGTAAACAAGCTGACTCTTACGGCACGTGCCGCAAGTCTGACCTGCATCATTGCTCGCCCGATTGCTTGCCTTTAGTTCGACCCTCGACAGCGCGCGGTTATAACTGTTATAAGCATATAAGCATTAGGTAAAGTATTATAGACGCGCGGTATACACATATAGGTACATATATTCTCGTGCGGCTTTGTTTATCATTCGTGCGCGGGGCTTTGATACTGATGACTCTTGATGTCTGCGCGGATCCGATCCGCTCTCTGCGCTCTCTGGTTCGGTATATTTTTATGCATTTCATTTATATTGTATATAGGATCATTCATGAAACTTTTCTTTATAACGTTTGGGACGTTAGATAGAATTTCAATGTCAATTGACTTGATAATGAAAATAGATATGATTATTAATCGCTGGCGACTGAAAACAATAAATTAAACACTAACTGTTTTCCTTGAAGCAGTAATACACGCCTGTATCGACTTAAAGGCTAAGTATAATTACGGGAAGCGTATCTACACATGCAATTGTACACGAAAAGCAAATTACTGTACTACTGCGCATATATAATAATGATTATTCTGACATCAGCCGAAAAACCGGATTTCCACCATTGCCGAACGACGAACTATACTGCGCAGTGTCTCCGAGTTTTAGCCACAAAAGATAGGACGTCTCTCGGCTGTTTTTCGCAAGTCACCATCGCCAAAAATGATGGACGGCTTATCGTTGCCATCATTTGCGCCTATCCTTCCTTTCTGATTTCCTTCTCGCGGCGAGCATCGTTTGAAATAGCATGATTCGGCTATTTTTAGCTTTCATGTGAGCTATATGAAAAATAAATGCTCAAATCTGAGTGGTCATCAGTCCTGCCAGTCAATAATCGAAAGATATAGATAGTAATGATGTGCGGTTGATTTCTATGATTCTTTTGAACTTGAAATATTAAACGCGCCGGTGATGCTATAAAAGGAAGCACAGATTGCCGGAGCTTCGTTATTCGAATGCAAGCTTGCATTAATGTGACGCTTGCTAATTGATCAGCACTGCAATTATTATCGATGAAACCCGCGCGATTATGTTCGAAAGCTGCAGAGAAGTGTCCAAGCGCGGCCTTTATGCCAGGACTTATTATACATATATTTGCATTAGAAAATATCAGCATGAGCGTGATATAAGTATATGTGACATCCAATTAGCTGCGGCCGCGGTGCGCAACTTAATATACAGTTGTAATCGCGAGAGGGAGTAGCGCGCCGGCTTGAATGAGGCTCACACTGCAGCACTGCACGCGCGACCTTTTGCATTCTTTCAGCTTACGCAGAGCACCGTTGCTTGTCGTTATGCGGGCCGCTGATGTGCGAGTGCGCAGCGCGCGGGAATAAGTGAACGGATAAAAAAATTTCCTCAAAACTTCCATGCCTCATTTTTATCCGACTCTATCGAAACTTTTTCAAAGCATTATTATATTTGTTGTAATAGGCTGCAACGCATGAAGCGAGATAACGCGAATCGATAGTATCTCGTTGAGTAACTCGATTCGAACAGGCTGAGCTCGCGTACGCGCGCTCTAAAAAGTACGTTATAACTGATTAGGAACGCTAAGTGCAGCATCGAGTTCGGTTCGTTAAACAGGCGGGCCGCGCGGATTAGCGTTTTTGACATTTTCACTTTTTGATAGCGTGCCAACTGCGCTGCCGTTGTTTATACGCGCGGGTCACTATGTATATCTCTATATGCAATTGCCCCCCCCCCCCCAAGCCCACCCCCGCCCCCTCCTCGCTCTCTTTCTCTGCTATGCTGCTGCTTCAACCGAGTAAACATGCGGTTTATTTTCACCGGATCCTTTTGTTCCGACGTTCGTTATATACAGCGCGTCGGCCGCGCCGCCAGAGGCTGAGGATTTCCCCGTGTCATTGCTCCCGCACGCGACTATCTAGCTTTGCAGGTGAACTAGTTTTCTTTTTATTTAGAACGGAAATACACGCCCGTTATTTTGCCCGGAAATAGATTCTGTCAAGTAATATGGTCAAATGATAACATTAGCAGAATCCCTTGATATCGCATAATATTCGTAAATCAGAGAAATAGCACCAGCTGGGCCGCTCATACAAATATGCAGTCGCGCTGCTTCTGTAAATATGTGTAACAAGTGCGCATGACACGAGTGTGTGTGTGTCGGGTTCACGTGTATTTTGCACGCCGGAATAAGTTGAAACATCAATTTTGTCAATTGTCATATGGCATATGGTAAAGCGCTTAGCAGCCGGTAGTATAGCTTCGTGCATTATACTATATATAGTATCGGCAGCAGCTTTGCTTTCGTTTCAGAAAAGGGGAAAAGAGAGTTGGCAGGTGTGTGGGGGAGAGGTAGGTACATACATTAGACCGAGCCATGTGAGAGATTTAGAGCAGCGCCTCCGAGGATCGTATACAATCCTGCAGGTTGATGGAGCCAGGCCACTCGAGGTCGGGATGGAGAGTAAGAGACGTCCCATACAACCAGATAATATGACTTAAATGCGCCGATTGGCCCGAGTGTTTACGGACTGCCTCGCACGCACGCGACTCTTCTTGTTTTTCCATCTTATCGATGCTTACGCACAAAAAGATAATAAATTCGTGCGCGTCACGCGAGAGAGATTCTCCGAGTTGCGCGAGAGTAAGAGCATGATGTACCCGAGATTGTAATGCTCAATTTCTGTATGAGCAAACAAAGCGGCAAATCGGATCGCGCATGTGTCGGTAGTGTTTTCCTTTTTGCTCGACTACGCGGTGGACTTTGGCCGGGTATAGGATCGCGTGATGTGTCTTTCGTACGGGCGGCTGATAACGGAGGTAGCTCTGCGAGGAGGGGACGCTTTGCTTAGTCATGGACGAGTGCTACAATGGCACTTTTTTACTCCACACAGCGACACAGCGACTCGCTCTCGTCGGAGGCGCACTTTGCCCGCTGTCGCGTTTTATTTCTCTTTTTACTGCGAGCGCGACGTGTAGAAGTATATTACACCTATATAGGGATGCTGCGCTCGATGCGCTCGACATGTTTGGATGGGCTCTATGGGATCACGATTCAAGGGGGCTCCCGCGCGCCGTAACGAATGGCGAGACTAGAACGACGGATCGAACGTAAAAGGAAAAACGAATCATGTAGAGAAAATCGCGACTCGTGGCTGAGTCACCGTGAAAAGAGCAGAGGACGAGCTGATAATCGACTAGACACACACACACACACACACACACACATCTATATAGCGGGCGCAGAGGCGACGATCGGCAGCGAAAATAAGAGCGAGGCAGCCCGTGCGCAGGAAACGCTCGTTAAAAATGCCCCACTCCCGGGCCTCCGACATCCGATACCGGGAAGCCGTCGCGCCAGTCGCGTATTACTTATATACATGTGTTATTTACTCTCTCGCGGCGGATCACGTGAGCTGTACACGCGCACGAGTCTCGACAGTCGATGTCGTCGTCGCTGAACATGTGCGCGTGCGCGTTACCGATATCCACGAAAACCGGCTGTTATCGTCGGAGTAATTTTTACGGACGTGGTTTCTTCGACTTGACGCTCTTGAGCACTTTGACTTTGTCTCGGCGTTTTTCACGTCTTACGAGCTGCACGAGCTAGTCTGCCCTGCGAGCTCGACGGTTCAGGATTCGGATGCAGGCAGCTTTGCAATTTCATTGCGGATTCTGAAAATGCTTTCCCCCCCCCCCCCCTACACTCGTAGATATACGACCTGTTGAAAAGCTTCTGCTGCACGTGTGCCGTAGAATAGCGCGCACACAATGCGCTTTTTATGGAGACTTTTTATGCGAGAAAGCAGAAATTTCGCGATAAATCAGGCCGCTCTTTCTCCCTGACAAACAGCATAGAACGCCGCGTCGGCGTAGGCGCGGGAAAAAGCTGAGAGGCCGAGATTTTGCGGACTGCGCGCGAGGAAAAGAATCGGCGAGCGGCGCCGACAGACGTGCGTCGAATTCGAATGGGCTTTTCACAAGTCGAGCGAACAACAAGTGGAAAGTTTCTGTCCCGATCCAATAAGCGTAATCAATCGATAGGTTCGACTCTCGAAGATAAGGGGCGTAGATGATGTATGGCTAGGTAGGAAAAATCTCAAAAATGCTGCTAGTCCATCCGAGTTTATTGGGATCGAGAATGAGGAGAGTCGGCTTTTTAAAGGCTAACACAACGAGCCTATAGGCATGCGCTGCATCGTGCATCGCACGCAGCCTCTCTTTGACATCGTTGCAGTTGCGGGCGCGCAAATGTTTGCCCGCGAGCGCTGCAGTGCGTAATTAATTATGCTTTCCTTCCTCATTTCGCGCAGCGGCGGTCTTTCTGATTTCCACACGAATCGCGAGCGCGAGCTGTTATGCGCTCAGCACAAAGCGATACGATTTAGGATGAAAACTGCGCGCATTTTTATACTCGTCTGGCTCGGAATGCCGTTTGTCGCGCTTTTCTTTTTCCGCTGAATTTTTACAAAGCGAGTCGCGCGGCCGCGTGCGTCATCGCGCGCATACAGCTATAGTCGCTCGCAGTACGAGTAGTTTTCTGTCCTCGCGTCGCGTGCGCGCGTTAAATAAAGCCGAGCGACGCTGCGAGCTCGCCAAAGAGTTGCCGGCGCGCGAGGCGCGACTCGTCAGTGGAGTAAAGTTGGATTAGGACGCGACGAGCGAGTCCTGCTATTGGGGATTAACTAAATTAGCGCGAGCGCCTCGATGAAGTTGTTTACTGCAACAGCCTCATCGCGGCCTGCAGCAGCAATATCAGCGCTCGGAGACTGAAACTAAGTACACGGCGACACATGCGTTGCGGTATGAGCAACTCTATACAAGCATCGTTTACGCTGCGTTGTTGGGAAAACGTTCATTTATTTCATTAATTTAATTTGATTGGTTTGTACAAAATTTACATTCCCTGGTACACACGCGCAGAGCTTCTTCTATTCTCCCATTCTAGGAGTATAAATATTAATTAACTCTTATCGGACGTGGATCAGTGTAGCTGATGGCCCCCGCGTTCTTCGAACCGATCGATAAGGAGGAAGCCGCAAGTTATAACGAGTACGGCCAATGATTTCGATGATTTTCGGCGATGTGTGGATCGAGCATACTGTCCCGCCAGGCAGCCGCCGCGCAGAGAGCCATGGCGCATCAGAGCTCGGTCGTGGCGACACCCCAGTACTGCTGCATCCTGGAGGCGTCCTGCTCGAGCGAGTCGAGGGCGGCCCTCTCCTGGATGACGGCAAAGTCGTACTCGAGGTTGTAGGGCATGAGGCGCTGCAGGCTGCCGAAGTAGGCCGCGTTGGGTCCGCCGTTGAGCAGGCGTCGGCCGCTGCCCCCGAAGGCCGAGCGGAGCAAGGGCACCGGCTGCTGGACCGCCGGGCTGTTGGCCGCGCTGTTGGCCGCGCTGTTGGCCGCGCTGCTGTTGTCGAAGGACCGGGCGCTGCCGAAGCGCCGCGAGAGGAAGGGCAGGCCGGAGCTGCTGGCGCCCAGCTGGGGCGTCGAGCGGGACTGACCTGTCGACGAGAGCAGTCTCCTTCAGTTTGCAGCTTCGAGCTTTGTTTCGCGGGGCAATCAGGCGCGGAAAGGGTAATTACCGGCTCGGCGCAGGCCGGAGCTGCCGCTCCTGGGCACGCTCGTCAGGGTGTCCAGCTCCTTGTCGAACAGCAGCTGCGTGTTCTGCTCGAGCATGTACTCCCAGCAGCGCAGCTGCTCGTCGCTGGGCGGCGGCGTCCTCTCGTGCTGCTGCTGCTGCTGCTGCTGCTGCTGCTGCTGCCGGGCCTTGCAGGCGCTGGCGCTCGCGGAGCAGAAGCGGCTGCCCGAGGCCCGGCGCCTCGAGCGGGGCTCGAAGAGGCCGGCCTCGCTCGCCTGGTCGGACTGGCCGCTCGGCGAGCTGCGCTCCTCGCGCTGCGGTCGGGCCTCCCTCGCCGAGGCTCGCTGGCTGCTGCGGCTGGATTTCGCGCTCGAGCTGCAATGACATTGGAGCCCGCTTGAGTACTCAATCGAGCCGCCGGGGTCGCGCGGACGCGCGTCCGCGCGGCGCTGCTTACCTCGCGCTCGCGACGTCGCCCGGCAGGCCGCCGAGGTAGAAGCCGGCCTCGCTGGCTGCGGCCGCGTGACAGCAGCAGGCCGCGGGCGTCCCGCGCGGCGACGGCCTCGGCATGCAGCACGGACACGTGCATCCGGCTCCCTGCTGCGGCCGGCCGAGGGCCTTCGAGTGGACGGCCTGTCGCAGCTCGCGCATCAGCAGTCGGCTGAGCGGCTCGTCGGCCGCGCCCGGGCTCGACAGCCGCACGACCATCACGCTGAGGTTGTCCTCGGCGCCGTAGGCCTGGCCGAGGTCCTGCAGCCGCTTGGCCGCGAGCACCGGGTTGGCCTCGGCCCGGGCCTCGCGCACGGCCTCCTGGATGCTGAGCACCTCCCAGAGCCGCCGGTTGCCGATTATCACGAACTCGTCGTCCTCCTCGAGGATCACCTGTGCGGGAGGTCCACAAGTTATATTTAAACTAACGTACGCGCGATCGCGCGATCGCGAGCTCGCGAGCTCGCTCGTACGAACCTCCTGACTGGTGGGTTCCGGTAGCGCGATCGGCAGGAGTCGCCGAGTCTGCTGCCGTCCTTGCTGCTGCTGCTGCTGGGCTAAGGCCGCCTGGAGCCGCGGCAGGTACTGCGAAGCGCTGGCCCCCTTGGCCAGCTGCAGCGGGCCCGAGGCCCGGCAGAGCACGGCCCGGGCCTCGCCGCAGCTCGCCGCCGTCAGCAGGAAGCGCGGCCGCTCCGCCTCGGCGTCGTCCCCGGGGCCGCCTGGCAGCCTGCTGATGTGGACGAGGGCCGCGTCGACGCCGTACTTCTGGCCCCGCTCGCGCAGCTCCCGGTGCGCCGAGAGCAGGGTGTAGCGCAGGTACTCGCTCCTGGTCTCCTTGACGGTCCGCTCCTCCAGCAGGAGTCGGGGGATCATCTCCTGGAGCGAGCTGGGCGGCTCCTGGTTCGAGCCGCCGTCGAAGAGGCCGAAGAGGCCCTCCGCGTTGCAGAAGGCCGGCATGCGCACCTGGCTCACTAGAAGTCTGCGGTGGCGGGAGGATCGGTTTACGTTACATTCGAGATATGCATGGCTGCTCTCGCGGCCGGTGGCATAAATTAGAAATTGGAGGTGCCGCGGCGCGCGAAATTTCACTTGAACAAGCGCCGGCAGCTCGGGACTTTCACTTGAGGAGCCGCGCTCCTATGCGTAAATTCGAGGCGATCTCAAAAGTGCGATAATAATGCAGAATCTGCAACTTTTAATCCCGCCCCCGCGGACAAGTCCTTGGCGCACGAATGAGGATATACTGGAGCCGCGGCGCAAACTTTGGCCAACATAAGAGAAATGAATACCTCTCGCGGGTGCCAGCCGTCTCGGAGAAGCCCAGCCTCCAGGGAAGGTGCAACTCTCGCTCGTTGCGTTGCTGCTGCTGCTGCTGCGGTGGCTGGGGCTGCGGCTGGAGGCAGCCCGGCGACCTGCTCTGGCCCGAGACGTCGACCAGCGAGAGAGGCCTGCGCGAACTGTTGTACGACTGCAACTGCCGGGGGTCCAGGTGGAGCCGCGAATTGCACGAGATGTCCAGGAACTGGAGCTGGGCCGAGAGAAGGTTGTCGAGATTCAGCCGATCCAGGTGGTTGTGCGCGAGATCGAGGACCTAGTGGATCAGAATTATGATATGATTATAATCACGAGATGGCCATAATCTATGAATACATATAGGAAGCGGCTTTACGTACCTTTAGGGAGGAAGTTTTGTTGAAGCCCGGGCAAGTCAGTAGTCGATTGGAGTGAACCCTGAGGACTCGCAGGTGCGCCAGATTCGCCACGTTGTCGGGCAGGTACTGGAGCTTGTTCCCCGACAGCACCAGCTCCTCCAGCTCCGTCCACTGGGCCACGCAGCTGCGCGCGGCAGAGACAGGGAGGAGGCGTTACGTAATTTTCTCAATGCGTATGCCTGGAGCGACTCGAGCGACTCACCTCTCGGGCAGCGTGTCCAGCGCGTTGTAGGCGAGGTGCAGCACCCTGAGCGCGGCGAATTTCGCGAGGGCGTCGAGGGCGGTATTCGTCAAGGAGTTGCCCGTCAGATAGAGCTTCTCCAAGGCTGCGGGCTCCTGCCTATCGCTGCGGGCCCTGGGCTCCTCCGCATAGTTGTGGGGCAGCTCGGATAATCGATTGTTGGAGAGATTCAGGACCTTCATCCTGGAAAAGCATTAAAAGCGCAAGCCTCGAGACGCAGGTCGGCAACGAGCGGCATACTCACTTGAGGGTGTTGGCGAAGAAGTTGACGGGCAGGGCGGTGAGGGCGTTGCCCTGGAGCGTGAGGTGGACGAGGCCGAGCTGCCGCCTGGGCGGGGGCAGCGCCTGCAGCCGGTTGTGCGGCAAGTGGAGGACCTCGAGCCGCGACGCCGCCGGCTGAGACAGGAGCCGCTCGGGCAGCCCGGTCAGGGCGTTGTGCGAGGCGAACAGGGCCCGCAGCACCGGCAGGTCCGGCGTCCACTCCGGCAGGCTGTCCAGCTCGTTGCTGCGCGCAGTCGATTCGTTCGTTATACGGACATGATATACAGATGATATAATGTACGTTGACGTAGGGAGATGCCGCGTTACTCACTAGGAAACGTCGAGGTGCTCGAGGTTCACCGGGGCCGGGACAATGCTCAATCTTTTCAGCTCTGCTCGTCACGAAAAGAGAAAAAGGGGCTCAGACAAGATACGGTTATAAGAGTTATTACGAGAGAAAGAGAAAGAGTATGCCCACTGTTGTTTCCGGCAATGAGCGAGACCAGGCTGCGGCCGCAGAGAGTCAACTCGGTCAACTCGTTCCTGGCGCACCTAACGCTCCGCAGCTCCTGGAGGGCACTCAGGTCGAGCTTCTCGATGCTGTTCTCGCTGAGATCGAGATGCGTCAGGCGCTGTAACGAAAACATCCCTCGGATATGATACGACAGCCGGCAGGGCTCGAGAGAGTTTTTCGCCTCCGTGCTTTCTTTGCTCGCGCGCGGGTCATCTCTCTTATTCGGGAAATTTACGAGCCACATATAGGCGCCGGATTTATGGAGGCGCGAATCGCTTCGCGTTTTTCCCCACTTTCTTTCGTTTGGTCGCATTTTTGAATAATGCGCGCGCCACAAAGGAAAGAAAGTTTAATCGAGGCGGCCGAATAAGGAAAAGAAGCTCCCGACGATCGGCAGATCACTTACCCCGTAGTTGCCGAGAATGATGTTCCCTTTGAGCTGGTTGTTTCGCAAATTGACTTTGTAGAGACTGCTGCTCCCGGCGCTGGCGCCGTTGTCCTGCAAATTGCTCCTTTCCTCGGCGGTGGCTTTGGCAGCAGCCTCCGCGCCGCTCGCCTCCTGTCGGCCACAAACACACACCGCGGATACTCGGATACTCGTGCAACTCGCTACTCGCAGTCAAAAAAGAAACGCCGATTCGTTTTCGTTTATGTACTCACGCTCAAGCCGAGGGTGCGCATCTCGAGGAGGAAGCCGGGCAGGATCTCGATCAAGTTTCCCGCGAGCGAGATGTGCTGTAATTGGCGCAGCTCCCCGATTTCGTCCGGCAGTTCCTTGATGTCATTGCGATCGAGTATCAGCTCTCTCAGGCTGTTTTCCGGAGGAGAGAAAAAAGCTTAGTGAGGAAAAAACTGTTTTGTAGTAAGCAACTCCTTGTCGTCGCAATTAATCAAGAGGCCGCTTGCTACTGTGCAAATCTGCACTTTCCGTCCTGCAGTTGCACACGCCGGCAAAGTAATCGGACATTTTGCGCCAGCGAGTTAGAAAATATTCGGACCAAGCAACAGGGACGCGAGCACCGCGCGGCTGCAATTAAAAGAAGTAGAATTTTCGCAGCAACGAGCTGGCGCCGCAGGCTCTCGACTCGCGGTTACGGTTGTAAATTCGCCCAATTAGCGCCATTGGAACCGGGTAATTTGGTAGTTGTTACTCTCGGACAAAGTAGCCAGACCAGGCTCCATTTCGATTCGAGCGAATACCTTGTCTCAGCAGAAGCGTTTCACGGCGCTGTCGGCGTCGTTGGCGTCCATTCGGCTAGTTTTGCGAGCGAGCAGCTGATCGTCCTCCCCCATCGGTAGCACAGCACGAGCACTGCGCGCACAAAACTCCTATGCGTCCATGGTTTTCGAGCGTCAGCACTCCGCGGACAGGCGCCGACTCGCAACTCGGCTAAGCGCGCAGCGCAAATACTCGGCCGCCGCAGCAACGAGCGGGAAAGAGAAAGAGTGAGAGAGAGAGAGAGAGAGAGAGAGAGAGAGAGAGAGAGAGAGAGAGAGAGAGAGCAGTACACAGTCGACTGCACGAGGGCAGGAGAGCGGAGGAAGTCGAGCTAGCGAAGAGAAGGGGCGCGAGCAAGGATGCGCGGACTACTCATTCTAGCAGCGGCCGTGTCTGATGTAACAGAACGAAATTACAGAGGGGCCCTCGAGCGGGCGAGCGGGCGAGCGAGCGGGAGAGGAGTATAAAGCGAAACCGTGTCGCTCAACTGGCCTCTCCGCCGCCGCGCGCGCGGACACCGACTTTGGCTCTCTCTCTCTCTCTCTCTCTCTCTCTCTCTGCAGCGGGCCCGATCGCGCGGGAGTTGGTGAAAGCTCTCGCAAGCCGCGCTTACCGAGTACCAACGCCTCGTTACAGTTATCCCTGCGCACTTGCGCCTCGCGCTAAGATCCAAGGGGCAGAACTCGTGCGCCGGGCCACCTCTCCCTGCACTCGGGTTTTCTTTATCTTTTTCTTCGTCGATATGAGAGGAGAACGGCGGCGGCGGCGGCGGCGGCGGCACGCACGCAGCGTTGCGTCGCGGAGCGTGCTTCCTCTCTCGAGTAAGCAGTAGAGGCCGAGCTCGAGACGCAGAGGCTAGAAAGCACACTTTTCAAAACTTGCGCAATCCGCTCGGCGGAGCACGGGCCTTTGTACTGCTATACCCGCGCGCGCAAGACTTTCCTCGCGATCGGCCGACCGATGCGCGTCGCGCGCACGCGATTCTTTGTTCCCTTATAGTTGGCACACGATGTACCGAGAGCGTGTAATGCCATATAAATGAAATAGCCGCACAGGCCAAGATCGCAGCCACGGACCACGGAGAATCGAAGCGAGCACGCTCGCGTCACTCTGGAATTCGCTTCGGCTCTTTCGGGAATCACAGCGCGCAAACACTCGATTGGGCAGGGCTCACCCCCGGGAACAGTTGTCTTACGCGCCCACTCTAGCTCATCT
Source organism: Nasonia vitripennis (assembly GCF_009193385.2). NCBI lineage: Eukaryota > Metazoa > Arthropoda > Insecta > Hymenoptera > Pteromalidae > Nasonia > Nasonia vitripennis. The sequence continues at coordinate 59,470 of NC_045758.1, forward strand.
GGTTTACCTTGCTTTTTCATTTTCCGCGCGAATTGAATCTTTCCCAAAAAGCACTCGCTCGTTCTGCAGTGCATCGGCTTCGCCTTTTCTAATCCGGATGCCAGCTGAGCTTCCAACGAACGTGGTTGAACGTGAAATTAAAGGGGATTCGGAAAGCGGCTGCGTCGTTATGAAAGTTACGAGCGAGCATTAGCTCGCGGAAGTTGCATGATGCCACGATCGCACCGAGCGCTCGAGCTACCTGCGGATGTATAGCAGTAAACGATCAGGTGCGCCGTGCCCGAGTCGCTTTTAAAATAATTGCAATGCGAGTGCTGTCCGCGCGATTAAATTTGGGCCACCTACGCGGGCTGCTTTTGCGAATCTCTGCCGTAGCGTTGTTATTCCAGCAAAGACTAGCCTCGCATATAGAGTGCAACATATCCTCCCGATTGCCTATATCATATTGACCCGAGCTGACCGACGGGCCTGTATTGCTGCACAGATCGAGCTTGAATGTAAATTCAGCTTTCATCTGCACTTTCCGCCGATTCCGTACAGGGATTGCGCGTATACCATCAGGCCTTGTACACGGCGAACTATAAATGAATATTTTCGAGCGCGTACCGCCGAATGCGAATTACAGAGTTTCGTCTGTTTTTCGTTTTTTGCCTAAACATGTATTCATTTGAATAATAAATAAATTTGACTTTCAGAAGCTCCCCGTGTATAAACTGCGCGCACGGTATTAAAATGCGAGCTCAAACTCGTCGTTAGCTGGGAGCTGCCGAAATCGTTGAAAATAACGTAGGCAATCGGTTGATCGAGCTGCCATCGAGGCCCGCTTACTCCGCTGGCATCGTCAAGCCACTTCTCTATTCGCTTGGGAATTTGATTTATGCCGAATTAAGAGCTGCAATTACAAGAGGTATGGCGCGAAAGCGGCAGAAGAGACAAATAGTCGGGGAGACTGGGGCGGAATTGCGATGGCCCAGGTGCAGCGCGCGCGGAGCCTCGGATACCGAGACTCGAGAGTATCTAGCAGAGAAATCGCTGCACGCGAGACAATGTGATGAAAGAAGCCGGAATCCCGTAGCTGTGCGCGCGTGTGTGTGTGCACGAGAGAGTAGTGTAGCTAGCACAGCACAGCCGCCGGGGACGCGCGAATCGATCGGCCGCGAGCTTCCGTGTCGCATGCGGGCGCTGCTGCACTGTATACTCGTATACTCGTATACCTATGAATTACTAGCGGCCCTTTATCTGTTCCGTGTCCCCCCCCCCCCTCGATATTAATGCCCGCGCGGCGGAATATATGCATACCAAGATTGCATGCGCGCGGCGCGCCGGATCGATCTCGCGCATCCGGTAGCTATTTACTTTCCTGAGGCGATGACGCGCGCGAAAAGTCCCCTCGAGGCTGCGGATGATAATTGCGAGCTTTTCCAGCGCGATTACGTTTCCACGACGAGGGCGCTGCAGACAGTTGCAGATAGCTCGATCACCGAAGCGTTTGCGCGCTTTACGACGATCGGTGCGTTTATACGTGCGTTGCAACTTGGAGCGTTTAGCAAAGCGCGTTTAGCAAAGCGTAAAAAGCGTCCGCGCTCGCAACTTTCATCGGCCGACGTGCGTTTTTTTTTTTTTTTTTTTTTTTTTGCAAACCGCCGTCGACCTGCAGCTCAGCGGATTTCGCGCTTGGAACTGTTGCACAGAGCGAGATGCCCTAATTGCTATAGAGTATACTATAGAGATACTATAGAGTATTTATTTCCACTGACCTGGCAAGCGAGGCGACGTCCGCCGGCAGCCGCTGGATCCCGTTGTCCGAGAGGTCGAGGAAGGTGAGCTTGCCGAGGGCCAGCAGTTGGCCGGGCAGCTCGCCCAGCCGATTGTTCTCCAGGTGCAGCTCCTCCAGTTCCGGCAGGCTTCGCTCGACGAATCCAAGTGCAGCCCGAAAACACAAAGGACGGCCACGCATTGTTGTTTGCTGATGTCCGCGTACAGAGTATAGACAGACGCGAGGGGGAGAGAGAGAGAGAGAGAAACAGGCGCGCGGAAGCAAGAAAGAGCTGGGAGCCGAAAGCAACGCTCGCACGTACGCGATTAATGGACGGGATAAATCAGACTTGAGTGAGGAGAATTTATGGGGGAGAAAAAAGTGCGTGCTGTTGGTCGACGTACTTGTGCAGAGCCGGGGAGAAAAAGTTTCGACGCTGTAGCTCGCGGATTAACGACCCCTTCCGATTTATATCGCCTCGTCGCTCATTGTGCACCGCCGCGAGTGGCGGAGCGTGTATGTGGTGCGTGTAGCGTGTACGTACCTGAGCAGCAGCTTGAGGTTGCCGTCGAGGGGCTCCAGTTGGTTGTGACCCAGAAAGAAGTGGCGCACGCCGGCGTAGGCGCGCACCGCCTCGGGCAGCCGCGCCACTCCGCATTCGCTCATGTCCAATTTGCCCGGCTGCTCCGCGCTCTTGCTGCAGGCCTGCGCAAATCCGCGATCGGTCTATTAGTGTCGCACTAGTCGCAGTAGTCGCAGCGGAGAACGGATCACCGAATACCTCCAGCTCGTCCTCCGCCATTTTTCGCGCAGCTAGAGAGAGGCTCGGGTCCAGAGCGCCGCGCCGTCGGGCTCTGACTCGCGAGCAATTAGCCCGAGTGCCGGGTTATTTTTTAACGAACGGCCGGCCTGGCTTTTCGGGGGCATCTCGAGGGCAGTGCGCGTTGGGGCTCGAATCATTGTTGATAAGGCAGCGACGTTCCGAATGAAGAAAGAAAAGGCGAAACTGCGCGGCAGCTGTCAATGCGAGCGCGGGCTCGCTCGGAAAATAGCAAACATTCCGCGGCCGAGCGACATGCAAAAAGTTGGACAGCGCCGCTGACAGCCAGAGCTAAGTCGGCGGCGTGCGCGCGCGCGCGCGCGCTCGTGTTACGTATAAGGGAAAACGGCGGGAAAAAGGACGAGCCGCGCGGCGAGCGGCGAAGCCCTGTGCATGCTGGCTGCATTGTTCCATCGGCGCCGCTTTTTCATCGGCGGCGACGGCCGTCACCGAGTCCCGATAAACCAGCGGCTAACCCATCGGCGTTCGCTCTCTCGCGCGAGTCGATGGGGGATCCGAATTCCCCGGTCCAACCCCGAAGGAGAACGGCGCTTTCGTACTCCTCTCTCGCCGGCGGATAAATCGCAGTTTAATCGCGCGTGTAATCGTGCACGGCCGCGGGGGATATTCGAATATAGTCGAATAGTCGAATAGTCGAATGGTCGCGATTCCGAAATGCAATCGATTGCAGTCTCCGCAGGCCGCTGTTAATTAAAATTTCTCCCTCTCTCATTCCGTCACAATCGACAGCCGGACGCGCGGCCGAGATCTCAACGCGGACGGCCGTCAGATGCGACGTTCGACGTTTCTATTGGAGGCACGTAAGGGGGAAGGCGAGATTGAAAAAGTTGGAGTAATCGACGTAACGACGTCCGACACGCGTTCACGCAAGACGCGAGGGCCGCGGACAATGCGCGAGTGGAACGCGTCAGCAGCTCAAAGGAATCAGCTCATTCCGCGAGCCCTTTGTGCAGCTCGCTTCGAGAGCGAGTCGACTTGTTCCCTGCCCCGCTCCCGCGCGCGATAAGATTCGCCTCATACGGCGAAAGGTATAATATAAGCTCTCCAGTCCCGGTCCCCCTTGTCGTCTGCTCATCCGATCAAAGGCTCGTTGGCGGATCGAAGCGCGCAATTGAAAGGGAGCAGCTACGCAGTCGAGCCCGGGAAAAGAATCTCTCTCTCCGCGGAGCACTGGCGCGGCTCTTAATTTTCCTTTGTCCCATTTATTCCGCCATCGCCGATGTATAATGAGCTCTCGCTCTGCCGTCGGGCGCGCGCGCGCGCGCGCGTCTTTGTGGAAAACTCTTTGGAAAACGCCGGGCTGCGCTGCGCGCACGAGCCCAGGCCGAGGCTCCGCGAGCGAGACTGCGACAAGGCTGCGGACGCGAGCTGTCGCGCGGATAACGGTAGCGCAAACCGAGCGGCTCGTTAAACCGGCTGTGAGCGTCGCCCGCGCGGAGAGGCGGAATCCATCAAATTGAGAAGCAGCCCGCCGTCGCGAGCGGATTCAACGGACGCGCCGCGGCTCTCTTTTAAAACTCGCCGTCGCCGGGATTGCATTTTTACGGCTCTCGGGGCTCGCTTAAACGCTTAAAACCGCCCATCGCCGCGTTCCATGCAAACGCCTCCCGTCGCCGGCCCCCCGAGAAATTCATATCCAATATCAATTCGGAGAATCTCCCCAGCCCTCGTATATACTTGTATAATGCCGAGGCGCAGTCTCGGGATGCGACGGAAATGCAGAGCGCAGCCTTTCAGAGATTGCGGATGCCGGCTGCATCATCCTCCTCTCTCGGCTCTTTCATCGCCGCGCGCGATGGCTGCCTCAAAGGGTATGCATATCTTTCGCCGGAAGCAGCCGCGCCGCTCCCGCAGCCGTTTTTCGGGCTCATACACACAGCTCAACCGCGGGTCGGGGGGGGCGGGGTGGGGGGTATTGCTGGAGGGAAATGAGAGCGCATGGGACCCACCTGCTTGAGCCAGCGGCGCCAGAGATCCCGGTCCCAGGGGTGCTGGAAGCCCAGGTAGAGATGCCTCGCCTGCTGCGGGCCGGCCATCCTGGCCGGGAACCCGGTCACCCTGAGCACGAGCTTCCCCAGCCTCGCAGGGGCGCAGCAGACCGAACCTCCGGCGGACAGCTCCATCCACTCGGGCTGAGACTCCGAGCAGGCTGCGATTCGCAATCGGGCTCTCCATTAGTCGATCGACGTAACCAATCGTCTCTCATCGCTCGAGCTTTCGAGCGAGCCGTGCACGCCGGCGATCAGCTCAGCCGCGTCTCCGTCTGCTTGTAACGCATACGCGCCGCCGCACGAGTGACGCTTCAATCAAGGGGATGGTCGGCGTGCACAGCTGCTTCGTCGCGCGCGGAAAAACTATTTTTCGCCTTAATCAAGCGCGCGGAAGAAAGCCTGCTCCCGCGCAGCACGACCTATGCGGCTTTTTCAATTTGCGCTGCGCGCGTATCGAGCTGCCTGCATCCGCGCGGTATAGAGCATAGAACAGTATATGTGTATAGAGAGAGAGAGAGAGAGAGAGAGAGAGAGAGAAAGGGCGACTGTCATACCGGGATAAAGGAAGAGCCGCGAGCCGACGACGGCGAGCGCTCGCTTTTTCCATTGCGGAAAAACTAATCCCTTTAATACCAGGGCGTAGCCGCATCTGCTGTAGCCCCGAAGCTCGTCCAGTGGCGCTGCGGGTCCTGCGTTGGTCAACAGAAAAATTACGAGAATTACTGCACGGAGATCCTTAGATCCTTCTCGCTCGCTGAAAATGTTGCGCGCGCTAATTTTGCTTGTCCCGGGTGCATAATTAGAAACGCGATTCTGATGCGTATCGTTGCGAGTGATCGTAAGAGCCGGATGCCAAAACCTGTTGCGGGGATACGTACCCACGTGAAATGCGATGAGATGCCGGAGCTCCTGGTCGAGGCCGAGGCGGGTCCGCCTGGCCGTCTCCCGGTAGCCCAGTCTCAGCAGCAGCTGCTCCTGCAGCTCCAACGGTCGCTCGCCCGGTGACAATCTGCTGCCTGGCTCGCCTCCGTACTGCACAAGTCGTACTGCATAAGTATCATTTTCTATTCTATTCATCTAATATCGGGCGTATAAATAATTGTATGGTGGTAGTAGTAGTAGGTCGCGATATTGGGATCGATTCAGATTTCGCGAATAAACGTCTGCTTTTAAGCAGCATTTTGCCCAACTGCATTAACGAGTCGTGCATCTCGAGTAGGGTAAAAGCGACCCGCTGATGAAATTCGAGTTATCCGAGATGGTGTTATATCTCTTTTCGCGCCTTTCCGCCCTCGGCCAGATGCAGAGCCGGCCATCGGAGGGAGCTGCCTACCGCACCTGCCAATGAAGATCAGCCGCGTGTAATTAAAAGCCCCCGGGTCGGCTGCAGCACTCCTAGACACGAAGGGACAATATGTTTTTCCTCGTACGTCGGGATCCGGGCTAAATGTAGCGCGAAATTACTTTTTGCTGCCCGCTGGCCAATTACCAGATATTTATTCATTGATATTACAATTTTAATCTCAACTAATTTTCAACTCGGGCCGAATGGAAAAATAAATGGCCGCTTTTTGCTTCGAGCTCTTGAGCTGTGCAGGCGGAGTAAAGCCTTTGTAAATCCGGGGGTCGCGTACAGCATTCAGCTCGCCTTTTTCGGATCGGAGCTGAAATTAATCATTCCCGCGCGCTGATATAATCGCCGCGCGAAGGAGCATTCCTCCCTGGAAATATACTTAGACGCTCGCTCCGCCGGGGGCGGGCTGATAGAACGAGGAGCGAGAGACGAAGACACACTCGGCTAATCCGTGCATCAAAGAAGCGAGGTACATGCGCGTACGCGAGGGCCCGAAAGCCGATTTTTCGAAACTAGATTAGAGCAGTTCGCCTCGGGGCGGCAGTGCGGCGACGATGAACCGGCTCAGCATTGATGAATCGAATAACCAGGCCCCGAACGCGCGCGCGAGCGAGAGTGAGAGTGGGAGGGAGGAATTTCGGCAGCTTGGGCGCGCAACACCTGTTACTGTTGGCGCCCGCAGATCGAAACAGATGCTCCCTCGAAAAGTCGAGAAGCAGCTCGTTCCGACGAGTCGAGGAGCGGGCCGGAGAGGTCGAACGAACAGGTGCGCCAGCTGCAGGATATACCCGCCGCTCGCAATGAAAACGCGTACGCGCGCCACAAAAGGGCCGAACAGAGTAAAAAGTCCTCTGTCGATTGGCGCGGGTAAACACGGAGCTATAGTATAATCAGCAATTTCGCTCTTCTGGAAAGTCGGCAGCCAACGCGAGATGTTCAGCGCGGTATAACCGAATTACGCACTCGTCTCGAGCTGTTGATCGATTAATTAGGCGCGCGCGCTGAAATTGGCCGTATGCTAGCGGCAAATATAGGTTCGTGTAAATTCGGCCTCTGTTTGCGCGATCGTGTCCGATAAATAATGTGCTTAATGAAAGGCGCGCGACGCGCACGGCGCACCGGCCATTCAATTATACGATAATCGGATATAATATCGCTCGCGGCATTAGCAACGTTTTTCAAGCCCCGAGCCAACATTCGAGATCGTTTGATCTCGTCCAGGGCGATAATTAATGGCGATCGGCGCGGTCGCTACGAGTCAGGCGATGCGTTGCGAAATTAAGTGTAATCCTCTTCGGAGGGCCGCGCTTCCGTCGCCCGCGGGCGAATAATCGAAAACAAAGCCGGCTGCTCACCTGCACGAAGAGCGCGAGGTTGTCGGCCAGGAGGAGATCCCGACAGAGGTCGGCCGCGCTGGTCTCGAGGCTCAGGTAGACGAGGCTGCTCTCGAGCCCCGTGTGGACGCGCAGCCAGCCGGTGCCGCTGGCCGGGCCGGGGGCCGCCTCGGCGCCGACGCCCGAGTCCCAGGAGGAGTCGTGGCAGCTCGCCGCCTTGGAGCCGTCGAGCTCGAAGCGGTCGATCGCCTCGTTGAGCTCCCGCAGGACGCTCCTCTCCTGGGCGTCCTCCTCGGGGCTGCGCCGGCCGCTCCGCTGCAGCGTGCACTCGCTCCTGTCCGAGGGACTCGGGTCCGGGCGCCGGGGCTCCCGAGGAGGCTCCAGCTGCCGGCGGCGGCGACTCCTGTGGGCGGACTCGCGCTGCCTGCGCTCGCAGTTCAGCAGGATCTTGCGGTTGAGCTCCTCGATGAGGGAGAGCCGGTTGGCCAGGGCCTCGTTGGTGCGCTCCAGCCGGGACTGGGCCGCGTTCCACCTGCGCTGCACCGGGCCGCCCGGCTCCTCGGCGTCGCTCCTCGGCTCCAGGCAGGAGCGGGAGCGGGAGCGGCCGGACGCGCAGGAGCCCGCGCCGCTGCTCAGGCTGATGCGCTCGTTCAGCTCCCAGTTGATGTGCGCCTCCTGCGCCCACTGCAGGCTCGGGCGCTTGCCCTTGCTCACCACCATCGTCGCGCCTCGTCCGCGGCACTCGCGGTCAGTCGTGGAAGAAGGCCAGCACGAGATGCGCCGGCGCTCGCGGGAGTGGCCCGCATTAGCCACGCTTCAAGCTGCACTTGTGTCCGTGGGAAGGGACCGCCGAGGTGTGCTGCTGCTGCTGCTGCTGCTGCTGCTGCTGCTGCTGCTGCTGCTGCTGCTGCTGCGATCGCGCCGAATAAAAAGGGATCGCGAGGCTCGGACTGCGCGCGTAGGTGAGTGCTCGCGCCTGCAGCGCGGCTCGGTCACACGTATCGGACTGGCTAATGTGCCGCACGCTCGCACAGTTGACCGATCTCCGCTGGCGTGCGTCTTCCCCCTCCCGGCGCGCCGTCGCTCGGCTCCTCTCCACGACCGCCGCATATTTTTACATATTCGCCGCTAGCGTCTTTCTCTCCCTTGCCCTCGCCCCTCCCTTCCCTCTCTTTTTCCGCGCTCCTCGCCATCCTTTGTGTTTGTTCTGGCAGGGAGGCTCTATAAGAATGCTCCGCGAACGCCCGGTCTTCGCCGAGGGAGCGAGCTCGCGGGTGCCGAACGTTGTCCATCTCGATCCACTATCGGAAAGTGCAAAGAGTGCAGGCCCCGATTCGACGCCGAAAGAGCGCGCGAGGAGAAAGGGAAAGGTAACCACATCCTCCCGGGCCTCGCGCACCGAGAGCCGACGGCGGCGACGTTCTCATGGGGGAACCCAACGCTCGCTCAGGAGAGAGAGAGAGAGAGAGAGAGAGAGAGAGAGAGAGAGACAGGTTGGACGCTCCGCCCGTGTGTGCGTGAGCGCGCGCGCGAGCGAGTCCCGCCGGGGGAAGGATGTACTTCCGTCCCTGCGGAATTCCCCCTTTTCTGTCTCGCCGTTGTACATCTACAATAGCACGCGGTATAATTGTCGAGTCCATGTCGCTTTTCCAATTTTCGCTCGCCGTGGCCTGTCCCCTCTGCGCAGACTCGCAAAGGCTCGATTCATTGATCGATTAATTTATTTCTACCCGTTTGTTTTTATGCACCGCTGGAGCGCGTTTCTTTTGCCTCTTCCGCGCGAGTTTCTTTCATTGGCCGCGTTGTTTTTTCCCGTTTTTCCGGCCAGGAGGTATGTTCCGCATTTTCCGAATTGGACGACGTACGAGCGCAAAGGGTTCGCTGCGGGCCTCGATCGGGACGGCGATCCAGTTGAAAGGCCATTTAATCGCGCGACGAAAATCCAAGCCCTCGGATGCACGAGGCAGCAGGTGAAGGCGGCAACCGAGAAAAGGAGAGACAGCGCCGGCAGTGAGATTGACGGATATATCGCGAAACTTTTAACCGACGTCGGAGCTATAGCGCGCGAAAACGACTAATGGCCTTCCTGACGCAAGTTGCACCCCCTCCCGTAGCGGCTCTTTGTCGCGATCGTATAAACGTCGCGCGCACTTGAAGCCTAAACGAATTCCCGTGTACATAGAGGAGGGGGGGGGGGGCATTTCGCGCGCGCCGCCGAATCGCCGGAGCGTCGCAACTTTTCGGGCGCGTAAAAATACGCGGCGGCGCGCGATCGATCGGCCGCGCAGTCGGGCTACGCAGTAAAAATTCCAGGCGCCCGCGGCCGCTGATGAGTTCGCCGGCGGAGATCGAGCGGAGGCGAAAGCTCGGAAAAATGCCGCGGCTGCCGTAAACGTGAGCCCGGCCGCCTGCAGAGCCGCGTATCAAAAAGGAAAAAGCCGAGAGTTTAATAAATCTTATCAACTGGCGCGCTGGCTGGAAAATCCGAGTGAAATTATTCTTCGCGCGCGCCTTATGTAATTAGCTGCTCTCGTAAATTGCCTTGTTCTGCCAGCGCCGCGCATACCCTATACGCGCGAGTGTTCTCTGGCCGGGCGCGACGCGCGCGCGAGACTGAGAGGCGCATAACGAAATAGAAGAGCGCGCTGAAATCCGCTAACGCGAATTCCGTGTAAAAATTTGCAGGCCGCCCGCTGCCTTACGCGCGTACACGTCCCGCGCTAATTGCTGGACGCGGGGACACTTTTTCGCGACTCGAACTCGCATAACGACGCGTGTAATTGATTAGCGAATTCGTTGCGCGTACGCGTGCACGTATTTCGCAGGATGAACCGTCTATGCGTGCCCCGCGCCGTAATGAATTTTGAAATAGGCGCGCGTTAATTCAAGCGCCGTTAGCGGGGGCCGGCCGCGGCGGGCGAAAAGATAACCGCGGCGCCGGGGGATGCGGATATAAATATAGGCGGGCAGCCTTAATTAGCGCGGCGCGCCGGTCAAACGCTCGGGCAATTAGCATAAATTTCGCGGGCTCGTGCTGTACTCGGCGCTTCTGTTACTCGTATTCGTCCGCATCATATACTTGATGCACAGCAGGTCGCTCGGACTGGCTCGTTTTCCAGCTCTTTTTTATCTCGCGCATAAAGCATGATTATCGGACACTCGAAGAACAACGCCGCGCGTAAAAGGGAATACGGAGCTGAACTGCTGGGGCGCGCGAAGTGCAGCTGTAAGAAGCCGTAAGCATAAGCAATTGAAAGAGTAAAACAGCAGCCCCGAGCACGACGGCGGTGCATCCGAGCTGCTGCGGTCGTCATCCCGTAATATAGCCCCGCTTGTCCGTGCCGAAGGAGGAAATTTCTCAGCCCGCGAGGCTCGTCCATACGCCTGCAGAGGGCAGCGTCGCGCTGAATAGTTGCAGTTGCAGTTGCTTGTTCGCCTCAAAGCGGAGCGGCAGCATTTTCATCGTCGAAAAAAGCGAGAGCTCGGCCGCTCTGATTTCGAGGACGTCCATTACACGCGGGATGAGATGCGCAATTTCGCTTTGTCGAGACTCGCTTGACGATTCGCATTGCAGCCTGTCCGCTTGCTTATGCTTTGCGAGAAAGCAAGTGCAGGCCCGTTGAAGAAGCTTCGTAATGAAAAATGCCGGAAAGCCGGGGATGAGTAATTGTCGGCCTGGTTTATTTATTCACTCTATATACAGCTCATTCGTCTCTAGAAGTGATGCGAACGATACAAGGTTGACGCATGGATGCGCGCACGCCGATCGGCGATCTCTCTGTGCCCGGGGCGCGAGTCGGGGGGGCGGGGGGCGGGGGAGAGAGAGAGGCCGGCCTGGGAAATCGGGGACACGCGGCTCCTCGGCCGCTCAGATGATCTTGCCGTCGCAGCGGCAGGTGGCCCGGCAGAACTGCCTGCGCTCGCGGCCCTGCTCGGTGTCGGTGTCGCAGAGCCAGCCGGGCCACGTGGCCCGCAGCTGCTGGCAGTTGGCCCAGAGGTCCGCCCAGGGACAGGCGTTCTTGCAGAGCTTGCCGAGCCTGCAGTGCCCGCCGCAGGCCGAGCAGCTCTCGCCCATCGCGTACGGCTCGGCCAGCGCGTCCTCCCGGTTGCCGCTGAAAGCAGAGCCGCGCGTCAGTCGGCCGGCCGCTAGCCGGGGGGCGGGGGGCGCGGGGGAGAGAGCAACGAGCTTACGCGGGGCAGTAGTTGCAGACGTAGCTGAAGTAGGGGACGCCGCGCGGGCCGCGCTTGCCGTCGCACTCGGCCCAGCCGCAGCCGACGAGGTGGCTCGTCGCCCAGACCATCTGCGTGTAGTGGCCGACCCTGCCGAGCTCGTTGTCCGGGGAGCCGTAGGTGAAGAGCCGCTCCTCCGAGAACCACGTCTTGACGGCGAAGAACCTGCACAGGGCGCTCGCATGCATTATTATCCGGCTTGCCGGCACCTCGAATGGCCGTCGAGCGCCGCGGCGGGGCTTACCAGGGCACTCGGGCCGTCGAGATGAAGATGTTCTGGCCGCAGCTGCCGAAGGCGTCGGTGTGCAGCCCGGTCGCGTTGTCGTGCGTCAGCGCGTAGCAGGCCTCGGCCCACCTCTGCGCCGCCCTCGCCGCCCCCGCGTGCCACTTCTGCGGGGCAAAACATCTTTTAGTACGGAGCCTTTATGATATGAGCCGCTCTTTATGACGTATACGAGGAGGAGAAAGCTTTCGGCTGCGGAGCTTCAGAGCTTACCATGACGAGCATGTTGGCGGCCGGCGGCTCGACGCGGCTGCGGAAGAAGTTGTGATAAAGGACGATTTTTCTCTGAACCTTCTTGTCGCTGGTAGCCAAGACCCTCCTGGGAATGCTGTCGCCGTATAATCGAGGCACTGGAACAGAAACGCTTGAAACTCTTGAAACTCTCTCTCTCTCTCTCACTTTTCCTCTCTTTTATGCCCGGCCGCTATCTGGCCGTCCTTTCTTTTCTCGCCTCCCCGCCAACTACCAACGAGCCGACGAGGACCGACAATCGATATCGAGCTTCCACTTCCGAAAATAGACTGCTTTTTTCTTTGCCCTGCTCCTGCAAACTTTTCCAAGTTGCCCGGCCCCGTCATCTCTCGGCTTCTCGGTGCGCCAATCTTTTCCGGCGATTTTAATTGAATCGCCCGTTTGACTGCCACGCGTCCGCCGGCCGCTTGGCTCGCTCGGGCTCGCGAGCTTTGATCATCGCGCGCGCGGATCGCTGGACCCCAGCCCGAGGTGGTCGCGCGCGTCGTACCGCCATTCGATACACTCGAACCCATGGCCACGCAGCTCTTTTAGCGCGCTTATTATTACGCAGCGAAATTAATCCTGGACTGGGATGAGGTAGGCATGCGCCGGCCACGGCGTAATTATTATTATTTATTCCCGCCGGCGAAATCGCTGGAATTCCGGGAATTCTTACGAGCGGCTCAAATTTAATTTTGCCGCATTTTTCAAGACTGAACCGTTCCGCGCGATAAGGAGAGGCGAAACAAATTCGGAATCGGGCGCACCTCGACTTTACCTCCAATTAAAGTTGCCGCGGCCGAGAACCGCAGCCCAAAGATTTCCGATCGCTCCCCTGCGCGCTACGGCCTGTAGCCGCTGTTTTCCACTTTCGCGAACAAGTTTCACTTATATATATATATATATATATATATAAGCGCCGCGAGCCCGATCCGTTGGAAGTTTAATTAAAAGAAATCCGGCCTAATTCCCGAGCTAATGCAGGCCTCTCGGCGGCGCGCGTATATCGATCTGCGATATATCGGAAAAGCTCGAGAGCGCGCGCCAAGTGCATACCGGGCTTGTAGTGCTCGCCGTCGTCCAGAAGCTGCTGCTCCTCGGCGCTCTTGGAAGGCGTCGCGGCGCAGGCCAGCGCCACCCCCAGCACCAGCAGCCAGTTCATCCCGGCGTTTCTCCTTCGGGCCGCGCGCAGTTATACTGACACCCTGACACTAGCAGCAGCTGTAACGAGAAGGGTCGGAAATGAGAGAGAGAGAGAGAGAGAGAGAGAGGGAGCGAAAATCCAGCCATCCAGGGCGAGTGCGCTTCGATTGCTCGTCAATTATTCCCCTCGGCCGGACGCGCAGGCTAGGCAGCACGGGGAAAAAGCTCGGCCGCGAGCAGTCGATGCAGAGCGACTGGCTATCAAATCGGGCGAGTTCCGTGTGCACACTGCACCTATACCGTAAAGAACAAGCATACTCTAGCTGCGGCCAGCGCATCGATTCGTCGGGCTCGATGTGAGGGGCAAGTGCAGCCGTGCAGCCAAACGCCTCGCGGCGAATATATAACCCGATTCCCGATGCCGGCGAATCAAGCGCTGGGAAATAGCGAAACGGCTGATACACCTGCAGCTCCGGGGGACGGGCCGCAATAAGCCGATATAAATCAAAGCGGCATTTAATCACGTTTACCTGCAGGCGCTCGATGTCCCGTGCTTTGGATAAAATTAGGAGTGAGTGCGATGCGTTGACTGTGCTGCGCGCACAGCGTACACTATACCAGCCAAGTGCGGAGTGACGCCGATGCAGGGGAAAGCTATCGGGGCGGGAAATGTATGCGCGAAAAAGCCTTTGCATTTCTCGGGACGTCGCGCGCGGGAGCTTAGAGGGCGCGGATACCGGATCCCGACGCTATTTCCAAACGGAGCCAGCAGCTGCACTGGCTACTGCGCGATCGGGAAAAGCATAATTCAGAGGCGAAACTCTCGAGGAACTGCTGCATTATGATGCGCGTTATAACGAGCCGCATACAAATAGCCCGTCGCGCCTTATGGAGAAAGCTTTCCGCGGCTCTTGCGAGCGTTGAGGCGCCGCTAATTGAGGTAAAACGCGACGGCAATCGACTCGCGAGGCTGCACGGGAAACCCTTCGAACGTAACTTTTCTCTCCGCGATCTCCGCACGGTAGCTCGACTTTACGATTGAAATCGATTGCCTGTGCGCGTGCAGTGTGGAGCGGAGCGCATGCATTTCGAGTTTGTCGAAATTCCAATTGCTTCCGAAGCTCCTCGCGGCAGCGGCTGCCTCGGGCCGTTTTATTTGCCTCGAGTTTATTGCGCCGGTTACTCAATTTTAATGGGTAATCATTAACGCACGCAGCCGCGGCGATTCATATCCGCAAAAATAGGCGTAATGCTCCGAGTATATGGGCAATCATCGGTAGCTGCAGCGATTAGGATCGCGAAGCGGCGAAGGACTGCGCATGCAAAGCAGCTCTCGTCATTGCGGGAAAATTGAAGGATCCTCGCATTGTCTCGACTCGCTCGGCTGGCCGTTCGATCGGGGAGAGCAACTTTAATATCCCCACTGCAGCCGTCGGGACTCGGCTGAAGCGAATTCAGTCTCTTGGCCGAGCAAACACAATTCAAAAGGCCGTCGAGAATTTTCGTCAAAGACCGCGGCGTATATTCGCAAGCATATAGCCGAGGCTGAAAAGTTTCGTATATTAAATTGCCGCGGTGTAGGTTGTGTGCAGTCCCGATACGGAAAATAGAGGAGAGAGAGAGAGAGAGAGAGAGAGAGAAGGCTTATCGGAAAAGTGTCCCACGCTCATTAGTCATAGCTATACATAGTCGTCTACTTGCCTCAAAGCGAGCGCAGATCATTTGCGCTATTTTTGCGCGGATAATGGATATCATGCTTTATAAAGGGAACGGAAAAAAGGAGCCGCTCGCCGCTCGCCGCTCGCCGCTCGCCGCTCGCCGCCAATGCTTTAATCAATGTAATTTCGTAGCGAGCCGAGCGCCGGGTTTTTTTAACGGCGGAAAAGTTCCGCACTATAGCTATACATATACAGGTATACAGGCATACTGGCTCCGCAACTGCTGCTGCTGCTGCTGCTGCTTTCCGCACGGATAAACAAAGTTGCACGCGCGTAAATAACAATTCCCGCGCCCCTTCACTTTGTCGGGGCGAGTCTCGCGCGAGATAATCGTATAAGAAGCTTTAATAGAAACGCTCGTCGCCGAGATTTCTCAAATTTATAGTCTGCAATGCGTACAGGGCGAGTAGCAAGACATTATGCAAATTCTTCGCGCGATAGCTTTTCTCTCGCACTTGAACGTTCCCATGCAAAAATACGAATTTCCTTTTATATGCCGACTGTGTTCTTAGCATTACAAACGACTGTTCGGCTTTGTCATGGCTAAATTTACGCACCTCTCGGCGCACATCTTGAAAAGCTATCCCCATCCTTGTATCTTGTCGCGCGAACAACCTTGCTTTCGAGTTGCTGTTAGCGAGTTTTACGAGAAAATTGCGAGAGCCGCTTCAAAGGTCAACTCGCAGCCGAGGAAATGTATACTTTAACGAAGATCTCGTGTGCACATATTCAATTAGTCACGGGCAAGAATTGTCAAGCTTTTGCTGGGAAAGTTTGCGCGCAGCGACGGCGCTGCAGCCGGATTTTCCGCTTGGGAACTTTGAATTTGACGAATTCGCGCGAAACTTGGGCCAGCTGTCTGTATGCCCCGTATGCCAAGTTTGGATGGAGTTGCGGACAAGGAAAAGAGAGGCTATAAAAGGCGCTGAAATTCAGCGGAAGCCACTGGATTGAGAAAGTCGTCGGGATGAATAAGTTGCGGCGGCCGCTGATTAAAAGCGTAAGAAGACAAGATCGACTCACCTCTCGCGCGAATTCGGTGCACGTGCGCTCGGATGCGTTATGCGTGCCTGCTTCTCCCAAGATCCCAGCGAGGACTGCATCAGCCGCGAGCCAGCGCATACTTATGGCGCGCGCGAGAGGATGCCAATTATTGCGCGCGGCTCGTTAATCACGCGTCGCATTTTTTCCTCGAATAACGCGCGCCGGGGATAATAATGCGGCCCCGTCCCTCCCCGCCTCGCATTCGATCGTTCGGTCCGCGCGTCTATCGAAATCAAAACATCTCCCGTTTAATCTCGTTTAATCGTACGGCCGCACAAAGGCGCGGACAGCTTTGAACTTGCCGAACCGCGCGCCCCGGATAAACAAATCAATTGTTATTTTCCGCTGCAGCCCGTGTGCTTTGCGCGCTGCGACCAGCGGGCCCGAATCGCTTCTATTCCGCTGCACGAGTTAATGACGCGACAGCTCCCTTCCTCGGCCCACTGCAGCGTTGATTCAAAGTGCGCCGAGCGAAAACATTATGGGCGAGCGTCATCCCGCGCTTCTGCACGCAGGGCAACAACAAGTGGCCGCGCTTGTAATCGTACGCGCAGAGTGGACGCGGCACAGGCAGGCGCCGCGGAGAAAAGTTGACTGCGGCCCCGAAAGTTCGTGTCGGAAAATCAGATTTACCATTCTTTCGGGACACTCGAACTTACTGCTTTCGATTGGAAAGTTGGACGTTACGGCATAGGAGGAAATACTGCTCTCCGGGTTGGCTGATCCAGCACTCTTCACCCCTGGCGATGCACCCGCGTCCGCGTCTAGGCGGCCTTCCTCGGCTGCAGCCGTCCCTCGAGCCAGATCCACAGGAGGCGTCGATCGCAGATCCGCCGGGCTCCGAGTTCCTGCATCTTCCGGCACTAGAGAACCGTACGGAGCTCTTGTCGCGCGACGTAACGGCCCTGGCACTCTCGTCACGCGGAGCTTGCGGCGCGCGCTCCGAGCTTGCGGAGCCGACTGCGCGCGGCTCTCCTGGCGCTTGCTTCGAGCAGCAGGTTCTCGCGCGCGCGGCAGCGGCTGCGGCGGCGACTCGGGCACGCGCGCGCTCTCTCTCTCTCTCTCTCTCTCTCTCTCTCTCTCTCTCTCTCTCTGCCCGCGCGGCTGGCTTGTTTCGAAAAATCAATTAGAATACGGCGAAAAGCGCTCGCGCGCTCTCTCTCTCTCTTTCTCGTCGAGAGCTGGAGCGCCCCCGAAACCGCGCGCGAGATAGCGGCAGAGTCGTCGGCGTGGTTATCGGCGTCATAATAACGCATATAATGGAGGCGCAATCTCGGCTCATCAGCTCGTCGCGCGATCATTCGATCCTCCTCGTTATCAAGCACACGGTGAGGAAGACGCCGCTGTCATTGAGCCGCTTCGTTTCGTGCGGTGGGGGATCGCTCGCCGGATGCAAAGTAGGGGCACACGCTAGCTGGAAATAATTTATCGCTTTTTCTTCTCTTCGTCGCTGCGAAACGACATTTCCCGCGTAGCAATTACGATTACGATTTTTCATTATTTCTCATTTCATTATACGCAGTGTTGCGGCACGACTGCGCATGCCTCGAGAACACTTATGCCTGCGGTATGATGCTTACGAGCTCCGTATTGATCTATCATTAATTGTTTCGCGAACTCTTTGCCGAAGAGCGCCAAGTGCGCGGTCGTAGCAGGCCAACTGTCGGAGAATTGCTCGCAATGCCACGCGTGTGGCACGCTGCTCGGTCGGTAAAAGGCTTTTTTAGCAGTCCTGTTATGCGGGCCGGCAGTGAAACGTAAAATTCGCGATTCCGAGCGCGTTGTATGGGTTCGAACGGCCTCAAGCCAGCCAGTTGGTATCGTCGAGATTGCGATGCAGGCCCTGCAGCCAAGCGATTTTCCAACTTTTCCCCGACGCTCGAGCGTGCGTGGGCTCGGCTACTCGCGCCGCCGCCTCGGATCTTTCTTTCGGCGCAGTCGCGCGAATTTCGCTTGGTCCCAAAGAAAGGATAAAAAAAAAAGGATGCCCCCAGAGAGATTTGAACTCTCGACCCCTGGTTTACAAGACCAGTGCTCTAACCCCTGAGCTATGGAGGCCCGCGGCTCACGACGACCAGCGCCGCGTTATTTCCAGGCGACTATCCCCATCTCCCTCGCACTCGCGGCCGATTACGGACTACCTATATGCGCGAGGCGCTACCGGCTACTCCACTAGTGCGACTGCGCGACTCGGGAGTCGGACTGCGGGCTCTGCGCTCAGCGCTAGTGGGGCGCTCTCTCTCTCTTCTCTACAACAACCGACGTCCGACATACCCAGCACAATATAGCTGTAGCGCCGAAAGAGAGGAGCCGACGACGACGAGCGTAACGAGAAAGTTGTAATTGTTTTTCATACTTGATGATAATCGAGCTTGTAAGCTTATTAAAGAACAAGTTCGATAACATCCGCGTGCAGGCTGCTACTGATGCCGCTATATTTATGCAACTTATTAAGTCTCGAGAACTTTGCGCATTATTATGAGCGGCTGCTGTTTTGTTTACGCGGAAAGGCCGCTTGCCCCCCTGCCTTTTGGCCGTTTCCCGCGGCAGGAAAAACCATTGCCAAGTGTCTGCGCGCTCGGGAATCGGGATGCTAATTAGAGTTGGGAATTGGTTTTGCGAGGAGGGGCATCAAGAACAAAACCGTCGAACAAAAGTTATAGTTTATTGTCTCAAATGGCTTGTTTAATTTTACGGGCACTCTTCGATCGAGGAAATGTTACGCCGCATAAATGTCGCGCGGCATGGCTGGCTGGGCGGATTTTTCAGAAATTCACGTCGTCGAGCTCTCTCGAGAGCTTGAGGCTTATTTCCAAGCAGTCGCTGTCAGGATGCCACTTCGCCGACGAGCCATTAGGATCAACGGGAAAGGGCGTTGGCAGTTGCAGCCGATATCTGCGTATCGATCATGAAAAAAGGAGGCTTAGCCAATCGAACATGCACCGGACTCTTGCGGATCGTCAAAAGCGAGCTCGCGCTCGAGCTACTCACAGTCGATCATAAATTCATAACTAATGCAGCAACAGCCGGGGGAGGGAATCTTATCCTCGCATCGCGGCGGGAGAAAGTTTTTAACGAGCGAACGTCGTGTTCCGGCGCTTTGCGATCGGCCGACTGCGGGCGCGTTATATATATGTATATATAAGAGTGCAGGAAAAAGTTAATTACTTCTTGACTTGAATAGTAATCTCGATCGCTGCTCATCTTTGACGCCGCGCGTATAGCTATACCTGGGGCTGCGCAGCTCCACGACGTTGGACTCGACGGACAGCTCGAGCCGCTCCCGCTTCTCTCCGGGAAGACGCACCCGCAACGTCAGCCACTGGCAGGAGGCCGTCGCCGGCGTTTTCAGGTTCATCTGCAATTGCGAAAAATGAGCCTGCGCGTTGTATTATTTTCGGGCTATTATGGAAAATATGAAATCGGCAGCGATCGTACAAGGAGAAGCTAGCCCGTTGGTTAAGGTGCCGCTGCTTTATTCGTGCACCACGAGGCGATTGGACGGGCTCGCGAGCCGCGCTGCGGGAGTATTTATTTTATGCGCTCTCTCAGCTCACCCCAAGAAAAATATCCTCGGTGCCAAGGGCTTGTTTGAATTTCATCTCGTACTCGGGAAGCTCTCGAGGATCCTCGCTTTGAAGATCCGCGATCGGGCTCACCTCGGCCGGATGCCATATATCCGATGGGGCCTCGGCGCTTTTCGCAGCAGCCGGCTTCGGGGATGCGCAAGGGGCAACGTTTGCTTTGCCTGCGATGTCTCCGGGACCTGAAACTTGGCGCTTTCGAATCTCGCGATGGCGCAAGCGAATAAATTCATACGCACCGATTTTTCGACGGGATAGGCGCTGCCTCAGATTTTCCGAGTCGTCGGAATCCGAGTCCGAATCGTCTTTGGGAGGTGCGATCAGTTGCTGGAGTTCCTTGATTTCTTTGTAGCTGAATCCGTCCATTATTATTCAACACGAATAACGTCGTCAACAGCTCCGAGGCTTACCGCTTTGCACGCAACACATTAATCGATAGGCAGTCTCAAATTCAAAATTCAACAGTCCAAGGAGTCATAGCAACTGCGCTCCGCGCACCCGTATGCCTGCCGCCATCTATTCGCAATCCGCCGAAGCTATATACACGAGTGCGGACTGTTTGTCTCTTACTCTCTTTCACTGTTCGCTGTGCAGTGAACTGGGATCTGTGAGCACTGAGCAGTAGGTACATAAGTGTCCGCCGTCCGGACCGAGGCGAGCGCCACCAGCGGATGGTAATCACCGAGCTCCGACTGCTATGCCAGCAGATGGCACTAGTCGCGCATTTAGCTCCCAATCTCTTGATCACTTGTTGAGACTGCCGATTGCTTATTATGGCGGCAAGGTACACACACTTGCGCAGTCGGTCAAATGTTTATTTAAACTTTTGCAAATTATTCTGGAAAATGTTTAATTACGTGTCCCTTCCAATTACGCACTCGTATTAACAGAGGGAACCTTCGCTTCCCTCGAGTGCTTTTCTTCCGGCCGTGGATTTGCGCGTGCATTTGCGCGACTCCACACTCGCATGCAAATGTATTAGGCTATGCTAATGAAAAAAGGCACATCGCCGTCGCGCTTCTGCGTATATAAACACATGCCACCGATAATGGGCTGGATTCCGCGAATATCTCTTATGCGCGCTAACGATTTTTCCATGCGAACGTCATACTTCCTCCTATGTATAATACCTGTAGTTGGTCATAATAGACGCAAAGGAAGCAGGAAACTTGTTTCTGATGGACGTCAACCAGGGCTCTCTCACACACACACACATACACACACACACACACGACGCACACAGCCGCCAGCGCGCAGGACTTATCGCCGGCGGAATTAAACCCGTCTACGTCCGAGCGCGAGCTGGAAAATTCATATACGCAAGGCTGGAAAGTTTTTCGGTCAGTTGCGCGCACAGCGACATGCGGATCACTTTCGTGATTAGATCTCAATGACGGGCATTATAACCGTATATCCGTACGCGGGATTCAACGTGAAACGCAGAGCCACGAGATGCGCGCAGAGATACGTGCATAAAATAATGACAATGACAACGATAATGATATTTACCGCTGAGTGCACACGGTTAGCATTGAGCGCAAGATCGCTATTACGGAATGCGCCGATTCCCAGTTTTCCCAGTATCTGCTGTACGCACAATGCCTACTTCTTCTTTGGCAACTGTCGATGTCTATGGAATATTCCAAGCATGATTCCAGAAATTACGTAAAATCAAAATGAAATGCTTCTAGATCGCGCTCTTAATTAGAGACGCATGTCATTGATAATGGCCCCCGCGTGTATACATATATAGGATTAATAAGTTTGCAAACAGAAATTGCATCATGCGCTCGTAGAGATAAGGGAATCAGCGAGAGAACGCAAAGTTCGCCGTAATCGGCACAATGGTATTAATCATCGTGAACGATGCCCATTCGATTTTTATCAATGGGCGCTCACGGCGTTCGTTGGAATGTTTGATCGCGCGCGCGCGCGGTATGGGCGCTAAATGATTTTTTCTCCAAATGACAAAAATATTTCAAAACCGAATCGACGTACGTACTCGCACCTCTCGCGCAATCGATGCTTTGCTTATTAAAATGTGCATGCTGAACCAGAAACGCATTTGCGAAAGTTCTGCGGTTGGGAGATTCGCGCGTCGCGAAAAAATTCGAAGAAAAAAAAATTCCTAGAACATGCTTGTCGATCACCGATTACAGTCCTACCTATATATAGGCTGCATCGTCGCTGTTGTGATGCGACATGGATTCCTGCGCGTCACGGTCGCGTTTGAAAAACTCCAAAACAGTGGATCGAAACTTGGCAGCGAAAGGAAGTTGGAAATTGCCTCTCCGCGCGCGCGACTAATTCAGCTGAGTTCATCAGAAAATTCATCGGATTCAAATTCGCCTTTCAATATTTCATAGCGAATACCTGCGTTAGTTTTCACCTTCGCTTTTGTATTGAAATTCGTCTCGCTACAAAAACGTTTGGCAATTATACGTGCGCGCCTCGGCCTCGTGTATTATCTCGTATTACGCCACTGGGTGTATGAGGACGAGCGCGCGCGGCTGTCTTATCCGCAGGGAATTTCGTTAATGCCGCTCGCTCTTTAACTTTATCCATCAGCTCCGCGCGCGCATTCGGCACAATCGTTGGCGCTGCAGAAGAAGCGAAGTAGTCGTGCGCAATAACAACGCGGAGATTCGCGTCAGCGCGCGCTCCATGTTTTAGGCATATTTGCACGCCCGAGCTCTTGTCCCTCCTTTTTTCCTCGACGCCGACGTCAAGGAGCACTTTACTTGGCCGCGCAGGCTCCTTGATGGATTTCCAGAGCTGGTCCGGCTGTCGGCCGAAAAATGCAGATTTATTCCGATCGCGGCGATTACATCAGCGCGAGCCGCGAGCCATGCGGCGGCATCTCTGAGAGAGCGAGGCGTCGACGACCTCACGGCTCACAGGCTCGCGGCGCCGGCCGAGGAGGGGAAATATAAGCAAAGGAAGCGAATAGAGGCGAAAGAGTGCCAAACGCTCGCGCGCGATACGAGCGACACGAGCGACACGAGCGACCCACGTGCTCGTGTCCGAAAGCGCGCAGAGCCGAGCCGGGGGACGGCAGGCCGACGGGGCGCACGAGCAGCAGCCGCGCACCAGGAGCTCGTCGCGTGATTGATCCGACGGGGCGCGATGCACTTCGCGCGTGCGGCGCACCTGCGGCAACTGCGATCGACGCTGGCGTGTTCGGCGGCCAGCCAATCCTTGCGCTGCATTGTGGTGCGATTCCGCCGGCCGGGTAGGGCGAGCAGGGCCGCGGCCAGGCCTCTCGCGGGCCCCGAGCTTCCAACTTATCTGAAACAGGAGCAGAAGAAAAATCTGCACCTCTTATTCTCTTTGCAGTATATATGCTTAAGCCGGCGCTCGCGACTGGAACTCGAAAAGCCCTGATTGATCGATCATCGATCACTCTAAGCCGTTGCGTAAAGGTCGCTTTTATGAGCTGCACGATGCACGAGATAAAACGTGCGCATGGCAACTCTGCGGGCTCGAGCGCACGTGGCGCGTATATACAAGTATACCGATACCGATCCGATCAGCTGTTCTTCGCCGGCGAACCGCCGCGGCCGAGCGCTGATAACGTTCAACTGTTCGTTTCGATGCGAGTTATTGGCTTGTTTAAAAGGATTAGCCGATTAGCGTCACAGAGCTCTGCGCGATAACAGTGAGGCGCCGAAATTCAAGGTGCAGCCCTCCATTCGACCGAAAAAGCGGCTCTATCCGCAGCTATCCGTAAACTTCCATTCAGCCAGTATGGCACTTTATGCGTAAACGGGATTTCAACAGAGTAAACGCATACGTTAACTATATATATATATACATAATGCATAGGAACGAGAGCCTATAAAATGTACACGGTACCCTATCAACTTGCGAGTTTTTGCACAATATGTGCAGGGTGCAAGCATGCGGTCGCAGAAAAATAATCATAGAATGAGCAGTCAGCGGACGACGAGTCCGATTATCACGAGGAGAACACGCGCCGTCAAAGTTGCCCACGTGAAATCTCGAGTGGACACGCGTGGTCGAGCGCCGAGAAACATGTACTATGTGCGTGCGTTCTTTTTGCGAGGCTCTCTGGTTTTTTAAGCACGATACAAGCTCGAACAATTGTTGTGCGTAGTTGCGCAAGTGCTTGGGTACTCGGGATTTTGAATGGAAATTTGACGGCTGCCGGCTAGGAAAATTGAGGAAAACTTTTACGCTCCTTACAGCAAAGGAAATTTCCTTTTTCACTTGGTAAAGCGCATAGATGCGGTTGTCGATGTTGTGACGGCTGGCACGCTTTGAATCGTTCGCCTTGTCGTTCATTTTTCCACTTCCAGAACTTGCGTCGTGGGAGTCCATCGTCCATCGGGTCAGGTCGATCAACCGGGCTACCCCGATATATGGAGTGCTCATAGGTACATACTTATATATATATACGGCGAAAGAAGCGCACACATCACGCCAGCGGCCAGTCCCACTCTGTACGCTCCTGTTTGGTCACGAGGTTCTCCCACCACTGCAGAGCTGCGCCGAGCGCGGAAGAGAGCGGAGGAGAAGTGGCGGCGATAGCCGCGAGACTCTCGAGAGAGCTGAAAGAGAGCTGGCGCGCGCGCTCGGTTTCACCAGTTCGCAGTAGTCGCTCGAAGTCGAAGAGACCTCTCCGCTCTCTCCGCTGCTGTTCAGCTCCGTTTCTGCTGTCGCAAGTTCTGCACTCGCTGGATCCCTTGCGCGTCGAGCTTCGTCGTCAAGCCAGTTCAAGTCGTAACGCTTGCTCCACAGTTCGCATCGCCAGGAGCGCCGGATTCCCTTTCTCACGGACGAACGGCAGTTGCGAGAAATCGATCAGTCATGAATTACAGCGAGATGGGCGGAACCGTCACCACGGCGGAAAACAACAGGTAATGATCGCAATGGTGAATTTGTCTCTCCTGCCTAGCCAGCAGTGCGTGCGTGCGTGCGTGCGTTGTGCAAGTTGTTCTGTGCTCGTTCGAGAAAATAGGCGTCGCCGGGTTGCAAGAAAATGTCGTGTCTGTGTGCGTGTGTGTGTGTGTGAGAGAGAGAGAGAGAGAGCGGTGCAGCTATAACGGCGAATGGGAGCAGAGCTTCTCTCCTTCCTCCCTTGTATTCTGCCTATATTCGATTTATCGACCAAGTGCCACGCTGCACACTCTTCGCAGCTATAGCCGTACCGTCTGTACGGGCTCGCCAGCCCTTGACCTCAAATCGCAGATCGTTTTCGGCGAGCCCGAACGGTACACGCACTTTGAAAACGAACGTGTTCGTTCTTTCTCTCGCGTCGCCATTCTCCCGGAGGCGCGCGCGGAGTCGACGGATTTTCTCAAAAGTTACGTATGCATCTTTCGCGTAAGTACGTAACACGGCCTGCTGCGCGTACCTGCCCACGCATTATTATTGTACAGCTTTGCGCTCCGTCCTGTAGACGAGTCATGGTACACCGTGGACTGCGTAAAGTACACTCGTCGGACCGTAGTGCGCCTGCGCGGCCGGCGTGGCCTGATCGCTGATGCTCGTGCCAGGGTATTGTGTTGTGTATATGTATACGCACACACACACACACACACACACACACACACACATTTATATATATATAACAGCGGGCCAGCGCGTCACACAGCACACACCGCACACATCACATGCCACGCGCGAGAGACGCAGTGCTGACTAAACGAGGACTACGGGGAAATTCGCGGGATGACGCGCGGGCGCGTAATCGCATCTCACGAAGATCCCTAGCTTAGGAAATGAAACGTCTGAACGTGTCTTGCGCTATAGGTGAAAGTTTTATTGCATTCGAAAATCCGATTTCTATATGCGTGCGTTACACGCAAAAGGTCCTACTGCGCTGATACGTAAGCCCCGCGTGTAGCCAGAATCAATTTTGCAGCCATTGCTTTCCTTTGGAGCTGGCATTGCAGCTCGACTGCTCAGCTTCCGCAAACACGCCTCATTCATCACCGATCAGTCTTGAATAACAATAAACTTCTGCACAAATCTATAAATACGCGGGAATTCATGACGATATGGCGTTATCCCGAGTGGAAAGTAGCACATCGATCAACTCCTGATCGAGCTCTTGTATTATTTCAAGCGGCCTTTCAAATTGAATTAAATAGAATTACGCTGCGATCTCGATCGAAGCTCTCGGATCTCGCTGACATAAGCATATAAGCGACCAGAAGAGCCGAAGAGAGTCGGCATACGTGGGTATACAGGAGGCTAGGAAAGCGGTACGCGCGCTAGCGGCTCGTGCTCGGTCAGTGACGCCTCGCCGGCCGCGAACGATGCGAGCCAAAATGATCCCGCGCAGTCAAGTCAGAATACTGGCTGGCGCGGCCTTTCACGGGAGCGAAGAGGAACCCGTGTACAGGTAGTAAGAGACACTTGCCGCGTCCACCACGTATGCTATAGCGCAGTGGACTAGGCGCGCAGGTACTGCTGCACGCGTTTGGCCCAGTTTGCAGGCTCTCGCTCGCGCTCGCGCGCCCGCGCGCCCGCGCGCCAGAGCAGGTTACATTCCTCTTTCCCTTTCTGCAGCCTCTGCAGATAGAAAGAGATCGGGAGCCGCGCGCTGCAGGGCTTCCTATGACCTGGAAAACGCGCCAGCGCGGCCCTAATACGATTATAATAGTATCGCCCTCGCGCTCTCTCGGACGAAATCGCCGCCGCCGTCGAGAAGAGCTTCGCCGGGGGACCGAGACTCGTTTATGTATTACGTTCGACGCCGTGTCTATGGAGCATTCGCGCTATGCGTCAGCGGCGAGGTCAGCGGAGAATCATTAAATCCTCCTCGAAAACACGAGAAAAACCCATCAGCGACGTCACAATCGCGCATCGACGCGGCGAACTCGCTCGCTATAGGTGGGTAATTATAATACGATTAACGCGCGCGGCGGGCCTGGTAAACAAACTTGGCTCCCGTGACGCCACGAGCCACCCGTTGACGGGGACTCTAGCGCGCATTTTCGGAAAAGACAAGCCGATTCGGCTCGGCTCCTCGAGTGAAAGCGGCTCGCGCATAGCCAAGGTACGCACTATATAAACGCGCGTAGAAGCGGCGTGACTTGCAAAATCTGCGAAATATTTTGCGCGAGCCGATATTTACGACGCTACAACAGCCATGATCATCATCGTCAGGTGAATGCGAGAGAAAGGGGTAATTGGCATGATAAATTATCGGCACACTCGTCTTGTTGTTGAGTCTTGCGTCCGAAGAAAAAATCTGCAATCGATCGAGAATCTTCCATTTTTTCCGCCGTGAGCAAATTGTCGCCCGCACGGCGAATAGAAGATTGCGTCAAGGCTAAACTATTTTTACCCTCTCGGAGCCCTTTGCGCTGGCTCGGTCGAATGAACTGCTCGATAAAACTGCATCCCGAGTCGGAGCCCAATCGCATAGTCGCACGGTTCAAGCTAACAGAAGCTCGAGAGAGAGAGAGAGAGAGAGAGAGAGAGAGAGAGAGAGAGAGAGAGAGAGAAAATGCAGAAAAAACGAGGTCGTGCGCGCGCGATCTCCCTGCAGCGGATGCTTCAATCTTGTCCCGGCGCGCGAATGACCGTCGCCTCCACGGGCACGGCTCAATTATTTCACGTAACGAGGGACGTCCGCCGTTCGTTAACCCTTCATCAGCGCCGCGAGCTCGTGCATTGATATACTTTCAGCGTGACAAGCGCCGAAATTTCGAGTCTTCTCTGCGCGCATACCGAAAGTGTCATTACTCAATTCCGTGCGTGGCATTGTGCAGCCGTTGTTTAGTTAACTCGCGCTTTCGTGCCGTGAAAACAATTGAAACAAAAATAAACGCTAAACGCTAAACGTCAATCGATCAATGATTCAGACAACGCGACTGATAAGCACAATACAGAGGGGAGGAAACAAGAAGACGATGCTAGACGATTCAAGTTGTTATATCGTAGAGCAGCTTGACAACAAACTCGGGGCGATTACGCGTACGACACGTTTCTGCTCCGAAAAATGCTTTTTACACCTATATAGCTGCGGCTTTTTACGCAGTTTTACAGGACCGCGCGCGTCGATAGACAGCGCTATATATCTCTCCCTTTCTTCGGCGCTGGCTACACGTCGTGCGCATACTTCCGACGACGGATCGTATCACGGGCCGCTTGCGTGCTCCTCGAATCGAAGACTTTCGAGCGCGTGGCCGGGCCGTGATCGACGCTTTCCCACGGCTGTTGCTATTTTTAGAGAGCGGAAGATCTCGAGTGCTCTGGTCTACATAGCCGATAACGCTATCGGCTGGCGATCGATAAGAGATCGGCGCGATGCGAAAAGCCTCGATGAACCGGTATGCAGCGGCGGTCAAGGAAAGCGATTGCCGCATTTACAAATTAAATCGTATGTTGATTCGGTGGCGGCGCGGCCATTTACTTACAATGCACAGTTTTAACATAAACTGCCTCTCGAATGATCGGCAAATAAAAGCCGACCTTCCGTTCCTCGGCGTGTTCTCTCTCTCTCTCTCTCTCTCTCTCTCTCTCGCACCGATACGAGAGAGAGAGAGAGAGACAGAGGATATAATGATACGGAGATGGTCATTATACAGTAGAGAGACGCGCTATAATGACTAGCAGTATGCAAATGCTCGCGGTAATGTTTACGTTGCGTATATTTCCGTTGAACGAACCTTTGAACGTCAGAAAATGCCCGAGAGAGAGAGAGAGAGAGAGCGCGAGAGAACGAGGAAGAGGCTGGCGGTGGGACTTTTAAAGCCTTGAGCGGCGAGTAATTCACTCTCCGAGCTGGGAGTCCATCAGGGTCGAACGGTTCCGGGACTCTTTTCCGGAATTCGGCGGAGAGAGAGAGCCCGCTTCCAACTCGCCAGGCGACGGCTGAGACCCCTTTGGCGAATATCGAAATCTCTTTGAAGATGAAAATAAAAATATTTTCCTCGAGCGCGGCACTCGCCTGTGTTTGTCCTCCCCTGCCGTCGCGCGCCTGCGAGTTTGTAAACACGCGCGCTCGTCGATTATCGCAATCCAATCGGCCGGGCAATTGCTCATACTCGAGCGAAAGCCATCCTCCCTGATGGAGAGCGCCGCCAGAACCGAGCCGATGTGTCCGAGTGGCCCAAGGCCGGCGTCGGCCGGGAAATTCGCACTTTCTTCATCGCGCGCAGTTGTTGCACGAGCCGCCGAATTCTCGAACGTTCCCCGCCTTTTCTGCTGCGCATTCTCGAATTCTCGTCACGCGGCGTAATTACGTTATGTCATCATCGGCTGCCGCCTGCGCCGGCTACCTTGTAGCACAACACTGGACGCGTGCGTCCGCGCACCGCTGGCGAGCTGCTCTGCGCGGCATGTCAAGGTCGGCCTGCAGCGCGCGTCACGCGGAGCGTGGGAGAGGAAAGCTCTGGAAGCTCGAGGCTGGCGAAGGCCGAAGGAGTGCAAGAGCAGAGGATTTCCGATGAAACGGCCGGCAAGCCGCAAAAAGCCGAGCGAACGAAATCGCGCGGTACTGCGCTGCGCCGTACTCGCGCGAAAACGCTGAGTCAGTCTTTGCGGGCGCAAAGTGCAAAGAAGCTGCGAACGCGTGTGCGCGATCGAGGTCAGCTCGCGCGAAATTTCTCTCTCTCTCTCTCTCTCTCTCCTCGATTATTGAATCAAACGCGAGCGGCGACTCCGTGCTCGGACTGCTGCCCCCCCCCCCCCCGGCACCCCGAGCCCGGATTCCGCGAACTCTCGAGTCGAATCGCAATGTAAGAGTTGTAAGCACCGTTGCCTAACAGAGACCCTTCCTCCGATGCTTTCAGATGCAGCCTGCGCAGGATCGCTAGGCACGAGGAGCCCGAGTTCAGCAACGCGAGCATCCTCAACAGCATGGAGAAGTTCGTGCGCACTGTGAACGAGATGGAGGAGACGATTCTCGTGCCCAGCCGTCTGCTGGACCTGGCGGTCGGCGACGCCTCCGACACCATCTGCCAGAAGGCCGAGGGCAAGCACACCATCAAGGAGACGCTGCCCAACACCGACCTCTACCGACTCTACAACATCGTCAACCAGATGAAGGTCGAGCTGCTCTGGTCGCAGGAGAACCCGGCCGAGAACCTCGCCGACGAGCACCAGGTAATTGTCCCGACGATTCCCCCGAAGCGTCGACTTGCCCACCCGCGTAGTCCCGAGCCCACGCCTACATGCCCGTGTCGAATTTTCAGGAGCAGGAAGCCCAGCGCGCCAAGGCGCAGGTCGCCGCGATGGAGCACGCCCGCCTGGGCCACGCGAGGTGTCCCTCGACCACCTCCATGCAGAGCGTCCAGTCGGCCTCGTCGATGGTCTCGAGCAGCTCCGCCTCGGACTCGGACTCGGACACCGGCATCGAGAACGACTCGGGCCTCGAGAGCGAGGAGCCCAGCGACAGACTGGCCAATCTCGCCGCCGAGAACTTCAAGCGCCACCTGCGCGGACTGCATCGCAGCATCAGCCGCATGACCGAGGCCGCCGAGTACCTCACGCTCAGATATCAGGCCGACGTCGGCGGGCAAGTCTGATCCGCGTCGCCCCTCGTTGCCGCTGCCGCTGCTGCTCGCACCGACCGCGGCTGTCCAAAGGCGTGAACGCTCGCGAGCGAGGGAGAATCGTCTTCTCTACGCCGTATCTCCGCAGCCGCCTCCCGTAATTCGTCGGCGATGACCTCCGAGAGCTGCGCGCGGCCGCTCATTCGGTGACCTGCACGCGAGGAGACCAAGACGAGACGAGCCTCTTCCTCCCCCGAAGCGCCCCTCTCCGCACTCCACACACATATAGCTCTCTGCACTCTTTGATGCGCGTCTCTTTCTACATCATCTGTATGTGCGAGCATATTTCCTTTTTCGTTTTAATCCAGCTGTACACTCAGTTTCTTGTGACACTGCATTCATTCTACCTACGTTTTCGCTTTTATTCGGATTCCATAAGCTGTAGATTTTACATGGCTAATCCAAAACCGTTTCACGTTCCGACCTCCGAGGGCTGCAGCAGCGCGAGGTTCGGTATTTGGCATAATAATAAGAGTAACGATAATGTCACAAGTTATTGTGCTTTCGTACGCGTTGTTTTTCGATGCTCGCGCTTTCGGAGGTCAGTCCAGTCAGGTCGAATCGCTATCTCATTCGCTGGTGGTAATCTTGCGCTCGAGGGGGCAAAACGCACGCCGCTCTTTCACAAGCTCGCTCTTGCGATAAACCGACACGTCTCGTGCAATTCTCGCCAAGGCCGATTACGCGAGAGAGCCCCGCGAAAGAGAAAATAAAAAAATTTAAACTACGAGGAGAGTGCAATGTTTGTGCCACATGTTTATACTATATTATATCGCAGTGATAGCGCGCTTTTTGTGCTGATGTACACTTGGTAAGAGAATTTCTGTATGTGCGTGTGCTTGCGTTTTTTCCTGCGTGTGCGCGAACGAACGATCGACTATGTTGGGAGGCAAAGTAGAGCAAGTAAAAAAAAAACAAAATTTCTGTGTAAAAGTAAGGAAAAAAAGAGGGACTACGGAGGCGGTGCGTCGATTTCGTTGTTGCATCGGAAGCGCGATTAAATGTATATAGGAGATAACCGATGTGCGATCAATTTTCCGGTATAACAAAAAAAAAAAAAAAAAAAAAAATAGGAGACGGTAATCTGTTAATAGCGAATGAGTGCGTTGGCTTTTTATTCCAAGTATTTTTTTTTTCTTTTTACGTTGTATTTTTTTTATCGTACGGAGTTGCGCGATGATGATGGGATGATCGATATACGGATTCTCGATCAGTCAATTCCTCGCAGGGCTGTTGATGAAATCGGGGATTTAATGTTCTGTACATAGACTTAGTCTCCGCAATTATTTATTTTCTTCGTTATTTTCTACTTTTAATTCAAATGTAATTTATATATAACATAAGCCGAGAGAGCTACGCTCTACAATGCGAACTTGCGTGTGTCGTAATCTTTTGTATGGAAATAAAACACAAATAAAGACGTTTAATTATCCCAGAATATTATTCATGAGCTGTTGTTACGATTGCATATTCGGAATTCTTTTGCACTATCTGAATTGAAAAAGTGCTCGGAAGCGACGTCGACTGAATTAGACCGTTAATTGTGAGTGACAAAAAGATTACAGCACAGGCAGACACTATAGCGCAACGACTGCAAATCAAGAAAATATTTAATATGAAACGTAATACTGGCTTAACATGACACTGCAAACTTCTATACTCTCTTTCCGTGTGTATATAATTTGTAAATAAGTTATATGAATTCACAGTAAAAATCAATAGCAAGTGAAGAAAATCCTTAATGCCTTTTGAAAAGCAGTAAAAGCATTAGCCATATTTCGCGCCGCTGATGCTTAATTCAAAAGTAAATCTTGTTAAGCAGTACAAAAGTGCGAATACCATGAGAATGAATTAAATGCGACTAAATTTTGCTTTGCCGTTCAGTCTGTTGAATGTTTATCGTAATAGATGAAACGTTTCAAATCATTATTCATTGAAATTGTTGACTCTAAACAAGACTAATATATTTTTAGTATTGGATCTCGAATTTATTATAATTATTCAAATTCAGTTCGCGTTGATTATATTTAGGCCTGATAAGAAGAAATTAAAGATATTCGCAGATATTAGAAGAATAAATATTTGCGTATTCGAGGATCGATTGATAAAGATGAGAGTCCTCGTTAAAAGTAGTTCTTTTTTTACGTAATTTGTATATTTTATAAATTTACGTCGTTTCTTTATTACGAACAAACAAAAAGCGAAGAAAAAAGTAGGACGTATAGAAAATTGTAGAATTAGAAAAAAAAGATGTGCATTCCATGTAGAAGCGATGACGCGATATGAATTGACACTGGGCGACAAACGGTAATTAACCTTTTATAAAAGAAAAAAATTAACTGTTCTTGTTACTGCGTGGACTACGATAAAAAAATGAGATAATTCGTTCCGAACATAAATGATTTTCAAAAGAGTAGAATAAAAGAATAGAATCTAGTCCAAATCTACTGCGGAACAATGTCTAAATTTAAATTTAGTTCCCAAGTATGTACCCAACTAGTAATAAAATACAAACGAGTGTCCTTAGTTTTACATGTTTTGATGAACTACGCCATAACAATGGCTAACATTTTTTGTTAAAGCGATGGCATTTCATAATGTGACAAAAAGGTAATTTTCACTTGCGTCACGTCAATTGTACAACCATTTAATAGTGATAATAAATTTTCATCGGTTCTTTTCAAATAACGTTTTTATTTCTTATCCGATATCCTTCGCGAAAAATTAAATAATTAACTTAAAAATTCGTTGTCTACGAATAGCACATATTATATTATATACTATATTGTATTGCTTATAATATACAATTATACATAGAAGGTTTCGCTTAAAAAAAAAAAAAAAAAGAGAATTAAGATATATAATTTTAAAGCGTATACGTTTAATCAGTACCATGTAAAAATGCTCCACTAAGGCATCCATAACAAACGTGCTGCACACTTCAAGCGTGAATCATCAGCTGATATCGACAGCTGTCACAAGTTCTCGAATGTTGGCATACTCTGGATCACTACTAAAAATATCAAGAAGCTCTTGAAACGTGGGACGATCGGCTGGGGAGTAAGACCAGCATTTTTGCATAACTTTGTACACATGATCTGGACACTGTTCTGGTTGGGCGAGTCTATCGCCCTTTTCTACGAGATCTATCACCTTCACAAAAAAGAAAGCAAATAAACAATAATATTGGGAAATACAAAATTAAGAAAAAAAAACCTTTACATACTTCAGTACCCCGTCTATCACCGTACGGTTGCTCCCCGTAAGAAAACATCTCCCACAAAGTTATTCCATAACTCCACACATCACTGGCATGCGAGAATGTACCATAATTGTAAGATTCAGGAGCGTACCTAAAAATACAACGTGTTACTACTGCAAAATTAAATGACGTATTATGGTATTGCTAGAAATATAGAGCAAAACTTACCATTTTATTGGCCATTTTCCTCCTGCGGTTGCTTTATAATAATCGTTAGAACCAAAGGTTCTTGAAAGGCCAAAGTCACTTATTTTAGCTTGATGCTTCGAGGCCAGCAAAATATTTCTCGCTGCCAAGTCACGATGAACAAGCCTTATTTCTTCTAAATACTTCATACCTATAAAAATAATGATCAACCTAGATAACACATTTATTATAAATTTGCTATTGAAGGAGCTGCTATGACTTATGACTTACCACATGCTATTTGGGAAGCCCAAACTTTAAGCTCATAATTAGGATTAATTCTATCAGGAAATTCTAAGAGGTACGCTAACATAGAACCTAGCGATACTAACTCTTGTACCTGAAAAATTGAGATTTTTTTTTTATAGAAGCATGTATATAAGTGCCGTACATTGCATCAATAATTATTTTCATTTGCGTCTTAATTTACGCACCATTAAGAGTGGCGGGCCTTCTGAAAATCCAATCAACTTAACAATACAATGATGATTAAATGTCATCATCAATCGTGCTTCTCTAAGAAATTCCTCGCGAGTGGCAATATTGTGCGTGTCACGCAACATCTTTATTGCAACGGGTTCTTGAGTACCGGATGGCGAATCGAAGAGCCCTTCATAAACGGCGCCAAATTCTCCTTCACCCAAAACTTCTCCGAGAATTATATTCTCCCCGGGTACAAATACTGAAAGGGATGCCACGATGAAATGACATTACACGGACAGTTTATTAGAATGGCAATCCAAAGAACTACTTATAGCTTTACACGTACCTTGAGTTAAAGGCACAGTTTCGTTATCGTTTTCAATAATCGCAGGAACGGCACTATGAAGATCACTGTCGTTATTCTTATTATTGGCACAATTATTATCGACATGAACTGAACTACTTGGATGTACATATGGCCTTTCCAATGGCTCGGGAAGACTTTTAGGAAATTGATTTTTCTTTTTTCTAAGAGTATCCTGTTAAAATTAATAACGGGGTCGTTAATTAGTTCGCAACTCGATGTAATGTAATAACGGAAAGAAAGATTACCGCTATAAACGTCAAAAACGTACCCCATTAAATATTGACGGAGGCATCTCAGGAATTGGCGGTTTAGGGATAGGTGCAATTGGATGAATGAGTGGCCCTGGAAGACCATCCGGCATGCAACGATAATGTTCTATCACGTGCTCCAACGAAGGAAGATATGGCCCATTATCAATGAATAGAAAATTTCTCTGAATCAATAAATAATATATACATACTCAGACATTCTTTGCTACAAATAGAGTCCGTACAAACTTACCCGTTTTTGTATTTGAAAATGGTAGGGCGTCTTGTTATACATAACTGTCAGTACGCGAATTCCATCGTGTCTTTCGCTCAGACGAACTAGAAATGAGCCGTCAAGATCCCCATTTTTGTGTAAAAGATTGATGGCTTCCATCCTATCTAATGTGCCGTGATACCAGTCGCTAGCTTTCTCTTTTGTTGGCCTGCTGTAACTACCTATAGGATAGTATTAAACGTATAAAATAATGGTCAAAATAATAAATTGCTATTGTTACAGATTACAGAAAAGTATCTTACGCAGAATTCGTTCACATTCTGTATGGCCATTGATTTTTGCAAGATCTGCTGGCACATCATTGGCCAATGTTCTGGGGTATACAGGTGCGTTGGCAGAAAGCAAAATTTGAATTACTTCTTCATGACCTCTACTTGCTGCTTCATGCAAAGGTACCATTCCTGAATTTGAACAGTTACTTTAACTAACTACAACAATGAATTAAACAAAATTTATTAAGATTAAGGTTTTTACCTGTTTCTGTGTGACGAGCTTGAATATTTGCGCCTCCAGCAATTAAAATTTGTACTGTGTTTGGTAGATTACTTTGGCAAGCATACTAATAAAAATACAGTAATAAATTAATTAAGTATAAAATTAACGCAATAAAAGATCGACAAACAAGCTTTAAAAAGAGATTTAAAAAAACAGAAGAAAACATATATTTTCAAACAACAATAAAACATTCTATAAATTTCGATAGGACATTTGCATTAAATTTTACCTGATTGACCTACTATCCTATTGCTTTAAGCTTTTCAGGAAAAGAGGAAAAATTTATTTGTGTTATAATCAATTTAATTGATTATGCAGACGTATATGGTAGTTTATAAAAAAAGACTTACGTGCAGAGGAGTGTAACCAGCGGTATCTCGACAATTGACACTAGCATTGTTTTGAATGAGTTTGCTCAATATTTCATCCGCTCCATCAATTGCAGCCAGATGCACAGCAGTTTGGCCGAGTTGATTTTTGGCATCTAAACTTCTATAACCACATTTTAAAAGTTCTGATACTATTGTATAATTTTTCTGTGAAGAAAATTTTTAATTATTCTTCTATTTACTTATTTACCTTTCTAACTGCTATAAGATCTTTAGATATGCAAAAAACGATTTATAATTACTTGAATGGTAGCTCTGTGCAACAGGTTCATTCTACCATGTCTTCGAGTATCATGCGGAGGTGGTAGACCTCTTATAGGAGTTTGTAGTATTGTCACGAGCCTGTCATTTTCCTTCTGATAGTATTCAATAAGTGTTTCTAAGCCATGTATAGTAGTTTCGTCGTCTAAAAAAAAGATAGAAAGAAAATGACCGTTGCAATAACTCCTGGTAACAAAACTTGCAACAACTGAACTATGGAAAAAGCAAAAAAAAAGAAATCATGCCTATAGAAAAGAATGCATCTTCTCCGTGTTTTCTGATTTGGTAATGCGCAACTTCACCATCGTGTAGCACCGAAAGAACGTAATCTCCCAAAGAAGAGCTACTTTCTCTGACAAGAAAAGTCCCATTATCTCTACCATCTAAAGAAAAACATTAATTTCTTGGATCACTTTATTCTACATCTCAAGCATCGGATTTTCGAAATTAAAAATAAATGTATCAACCTTCTAAAAGTAAGCTTTCTGCATCTTCTCTGGAGAGATTTCCATGAAACCAACAAACATCATCCTCTGTACCCATGATGAAAGCTGATAGTTTCTGGTAAACGCGATCACAGTTGTATCAAGGTAAAGAATGACTCGTCGATGGGATCTTTACGCGTCACTGATACGTATGGCAATCCGCGTCTTTTTCACTCAAATCATTTTGGAGCTCCATTATACGTCTAATCGTTTTGGAGCATTTGTCATCACTGTCGCCATCAAGTATCTATACACCGCACACACTAGTGCCCTATAATGCTTATTGTCTGGATCAGCCAGGTATGCGTAAACAGACGACGATTTCTGAACGATTATTATTATTCTTTTGCTTCTTGTTATTATTATTATTATATCATTATTATCGTCGCACGCATGCGCAGTCGTTCTCAACATATAGGTATAATCAGTTTGTCGTTGATAAGCACGAAAACTTCCTTACGTACCTATCCCTGCCTTACCTAATAGAGATATGTTGATGTGTCAAATGCGTAAACTCGCTCATCAAGTTAGGTATCTATTGATGGGAGGTAAGTAATAGCTCTCTCTCTCTCTCTCTATATATATATATATATATATAGCGGAATTCATGTATCTATAGCCAAAGCATCTATACGTGTGTTTTAAATTGCATTGATTTAACGAATTAATCCTCTTTAAAATTCTAAAAAGTTACCACACTCCCGCGACCCGCAGTCTTTCCATGAAGTCTCACTTGTTTGCCTTCTATATTTTTATTTTGAGTTTTCACAGAGGGAATCGTTGCTGTATGTACATACAAAAGTTAGTTCTGTGAAAAAAGTTGTTACGGAAACATAACCTAAGATGTGATAAGATAAAATGCCGTCCTAATGTATAAAAAACAAGGAATTGCAAGAATCCTGTTGAGAAATATTCATTACTGATGTAATAATAATTAAGTATGATTTAAGCGTTTGATTTCCTTCCGAAAATGTCTACTAATGCTTCTGTTTCTGGGATCAAGGTAATTGGTTATCTTATGTCTATAAATATATTTTTAGTTGTATGCTTGTTCTTTATAATTACTAATATCTTGCAATGTTGCACTTATTCTACGTGAAGAGTGAGGGTGACTCGGAAGATGATCTGAAACGACAAGGGTCATTCAGAAAATTACTACCAGTTAATAGTAATGGGGACTCTCAGCTCAGCACTGCTGTCAAGATGATAGACCGACCAAATACTTCTCAAAACAGTAAAGAGTATGCAGTATATCTTCAAGAATACAACATTCTTGCAGAATAGTGAGGGATTTATGTATTTTATAATTAGTTTATTGAAATTGAACTCCTATTGTAACTGATATATGTATTCATTTTTCAAGCAATACATTACGCAGTCAAGATTTGAGAGGAATTTATGTCATACCATCAGCTCAAAATTCTTTTTGTAAATACATCTTTATAACATGTTTATCATGATTTTCAAGAATCAAAATTCATTCTCTTTAAACTTTCAGTATGGTTTGGAGTACAGTTTATTCGTCAAGGAATTTATCAAGGTGGTGTGTTCAGGTTTACTATCACACTACCCCAAAACTTTCCGGATGGAAAATGTCCAGTATAAACATATCATTTTATAATTTTTTTTTTTTTATAGTTATTTTTTAAGTACTTATTTTATTGTAATTATATCAAATATTCGTTTTTCAGAACGTTCTATTCCAAACCAAGGTATTTCACCCTTTGATAAACTACACAACAGGAGAACTGAATACTGCCTGGGGATTTCCCGAGTGGAAAAGAAGCAATAGAATTTGGCAACTAGTGCAATACATAAGTAAAATTTTCACCAAGCTGGATACCAAAATGATTTCCGTTAATGATGAAGCCTTATTACTGTAAGCTAATATTGATATTTATATGTATCATGCCTGAAGTTTGTGAAAAGTTGTTAAATATCCAGTTTATGATTACAGGCTAGAAACAGACTTTGAAAATTTTAAAGAACAAGCTAAGAAATGTGTTAAGGATAGCCTGAGTGTAGTTTATGATCCGCCAGCAACTGATGATCCCCATTACATTACATTTAGTCCTTATGATAGTGAATTACACGATCCTGTAAAACAAGAAATTTACAAACCAAAGGTATTTTAATTAGTCAATATCTAGAATATTTGGATTTCACAACTTTTATCGTAGATTCTCGACTGTCATATCTTTATGAAATTTCAGGATGACAATGAGAACAAACCCACGGGATATTCGTGGGTGCAACCAGGCTCTTTGCAGCCGTTTTCGAAACCAGAGGCTAGATAGCAAATAATCATAGATGTGCTATATTTTCTATTGAAAACTAGGTTCTATATTGGTTATGCATTTCGCCAAGTTGCATTGCAACAATAGTAAAAATAAAAAAATAAGAGCGTGATCACGCAACTATTTTTATACGATAAAAGAGTTAATAACGTAAATGCAAAGTATTCTAATGAAATTTTTATACACAATGTGATTGATGCTGCAGAGATTTTTACCGACTGACCGGAGATTACTTTTGTTACTAACGATACTCATTACTCACATGATAAAATGAGCCAACTTTTCGTCCTACTGCTTACGATCAATTAATCGCCGTCAGCGATCCAAAAGTGTCCAATTTTCTAAGGACATTGTACAACGGTGATAGTATACAGTGCTAGTAGCAATAATTGTACGATTTAAGTTGAATTTTCTGTTGAAAATTGTTATACTTCTCTTACGAGCAGTAGCTGAGATTGTTATATATTGAACAAAATAATTATTTAGTTACAATCAAAGGTTGTGTACATTAAGCAGAGTATTTAATATTTATATGAGAAGCGTTTACTCGTATTATTTTTCATTTGTATAAGAATAAAGAAATAAGTGCAATAAATAAGAATCGGAAAGCGGGGTAAAACGGTTGTTCGCGTATTTTCAATAATCTTGCAATTGCTCTTGGAAACATTTTTGCCTATTTCCATGAATAGTGAGTGCATTATTTTTTGGAAGTGGATTTGTAAATTTCGTATTCTCGCGTAGCTTTTAAATCAATATTACTATATGCTTATACTGCCTAAATATATAAATGTTATGGTTTTAATTTTTTTTTAAACTATTAATAAATCTATCTATATTAAAGAATTACTACCTGTGTTGTATTGTCAATTTGTCACAATCCTTTGTTGTGGTATATAAATTAAAAACAATCTCTGACAACACAATACATTCAGAGTCCCACTGATGACAATCGACCGCAAGGTGGTGCCCTCTATAGATTTCAAGTGCTAGCATTGCGGCCATTCGTCCGGCCGACTCCGACCGACTCCCTGACCCGACGGCCGACGCGCAACGCAACTTCGTCATCTGCGTCGTTCCATCCCACGTTAATTGATCAGGCGACTGATAGTGATTGAATGCGATTTGCAGTCGGCCAAGGTATTGAGCAGTGTTTTTTTTGTAACATTAAAATTTCCTTCATTTAAAGTTACTTTTAGCAAAACAGTTTAAAAAACTTGGTTGCACTCGTGCTTGCCATTAGTGTATTCCATTGTGTCGGCTTCGGTATTTTTGAGGTTATTTTTGACTGCGCCTCAGACTTAGCTTTAACACTGTTTGTCATGATTAATTTTTACTCTTGGCATCGCCATAATGACCTTCACAGAAAAGAAAGAGTTTTGCTTCGAAACGAAATTGGAGATTTCACTGATAATATTTATATAAGCGGGTTGAGAAAACTGCAAAATATGCGCTATTTTATAAGAAAGACAATTGTTGTTTACAGATAAGGCGCCGCATTGGAGATGCAAACAATCAAGTGCGTAGTTGTGGGAGATGGTGCGGTAGGTAAAACCTGCCTGCTGATCTCCTACACTACCAATAAATTTCCCTCCGAATATGTACCTACTGTATTCGACAATTATGCAGTAACAGTAATGATCGGAGGAGATCCCTACACCCTGGGATTATTTGACACAGCTGGTGAGCAATGAGTGGAAATCCAATGATTTTTGCATATTTCTATAATTCGAAATATACATCAATATTCAGAATCTAATTGTATTTCAGGTCAGGAAGATTATGATCGGCTGCGTCCTCTAAGCTATCCACAAACGGATGTTTTTTTAGTCTGTTTTTCAGTTGTATCGCCTTCATCATTTGAAAATGTGAAAGAAAAAGTTAGTTGAGGCAAATTTTTGCAATTTTTAGATAATTCATGACGCGAGATGATTCAAGCAAATGAAAATAATTTTTTAGTGGGTACCAGAAATAACACATCACTGTCAAAGGACTCCATTCCTGCTGGTAGGCACTCAAGTTGATTTAAGAGACGACGTTGCTACTATTGAAAAACTAGCAAAGAACAAGCAAAAGCCTATATCAGTGGAGCAGGGAGAAAAACTTGCAAAGGAACTGAAGGCCGTGAAGTACGTCGAATGCAGCGCTCTTACTCAGGTAATTTGTGCGAAATAAATGAGGAATAATGAAAATTGTCAATTATGAAAAGTTGAGCATGCATTAAATAAATGTTCATTCATGTTCTGCAGAAAGGCTTGAAGAATGTATTTGACGAAGCAATTTTAGCTGCACTGGAGCCACCAGAGCCTCCGAA
The DNA here is from genome assembly GCF_009193385.2 of Nasonia vitripennis. NCBI lineage: Eukaryota > Metazoa > Arthropoda > Insecta > Hymenoptera > Pteromalidae > Nasonia > Nasonia vitripennis. The sequence continues at coordinate 100,533 of NC_045758.1, forward strand.
GGGTAGAAAGTGTTTCCTTCTGTAAAAAGCACTAGTCGATTTTTCAGCCAGCCATGTGTGAATAGGTAAACGTTGCTTAAAGAGATGCCACGTTGAAATCCAAAGTAGTATAGAAAATGCTAACCAAGACATCCTTTGCAGGAATGCACTCGAAGCCGCTGTGTTCGTCGCCACAACAGCGAATGTCTCTCGCGCGGCTAATTAATCATGATTATACGACATCGGCGAGAGACAGACACATTCCGCAATTTTGAAAAAGTATAGTAGAGATTTTTGAGACTTATTAAGCTCATAGTTCGATGGATCGTTGGATCGTCGATTTTTATCGAATTTTTCGAATTTTTCCATATAAAAACTTATGAGGTACACAAGCATATACTTATTCGTAAACATAAGCGGTGATTCGCATCTTCTGACAAAGTCTGCCTAATATACACCAAGAATCGCAATGAAATTTCTGGGACCGTGTATAGCTCTTTCTTGCATTTGGCGAAGGGATTTACAGAACAAAAGCAAATCGCCAGCACCATGGACTGATTTAAAAAGGTGATAGAATCGTTGCTCGCGAATTGCAGTAACGAGTAACAAGTACTGCGCAAGTCTGCCAGGAGAATGGTAAAGATCATATAACATAATGTCGTCAGCGTTTCGGTAACTTTTAGCTCCATTCATTATTGAGATTTTATTCGTGGAAAGTCTGCAGACAGTATTCAATTTTGCATTCGAAATAGTTGTCGAGAAATCGCAATTTTAAGACCGGGGAAGATTATTGTATTTGTTGATATACACACCTTTATATCAATGCAAAACCGTTTTTTTTTTTAACCTATATATACTTGAAAGAAAATTAGAATTTATTTGTATGGCCCGTATACACGGCACTGTTATGTATCGAATATTCTTAAATAAACATTAAATTACATTTGTACGCTGTCTGTAATGAGAATTTCTTCGGCAAAGCGTGCATGCCTCGCCCGATGCTCGTCTCTCTTTCTCTCTTGCTGTCAGTGTCGGTTTGTAGAAGCGTATCGGAAAACCGGTGGCCTTTTCGACGCAACGCAGTCGAGTCTGCAGGTCTTGAGTCAAGAGTTGTCGAGATCGCTGCAGCGGCCGTGGCAGAAAAACTTGACCTCAAACGGAAAGTGGAGACGTTCTTAGCGCTGCAGGTACTCTCTATTCTCCTACGCGGAAATAAGGCGTAAGGCGTAACTGACTCGAGGCGAATTTCCTGTTGCAGCGGGCCGGCGAGGAGACGACGGATGGAGCTCCGCGAGTGGAGGACGAGTCAATGCCGGGGATAAAGGCGAAGGTATAGCTCATTCAATGAACCTTATAGACACTCATTCACTCGTGTTCCCCTTTGGTCGATTCGTTCGCAAATACAAGGCCGCAGCAGCGGCGATAGCGATAGGGCACGATTTCGTCTAATTGAAGTAACCACAAGGTTCCCGTGGTCCGCTGCCGCCGCCGCGGCTTCCTCGGGGCTGCTGCAGCGGGCGGCGATCCGAGGCAATCCCATCAAGCGCGATCGAAATGACTGCCTCCCTCTCGCATTTCCGCTCGCACGTGCCGCGCGGCGAGCTCGCAAAAAGGAGGCGGAGAGTTACGCGGGGACGAGTACACGATCAGCGCTGCCGCCGCGTCATTATTGCCTGGATCGATCATCTCTCTCTCTCTCTCTCTCTCTCTCTCTCTCTCTCTCTCTCTCGCCGCCTTCCCGCGTCCCTCTGCCTCGATCCGCGCGCGGTTTAATTGCGCCGGCGTCGGACACGTACTCGCTTCCAGCGGGAGCCGACGTTCGTCCGCGCGCGTGCTGCAGCCAACCGGGCGAATGAATAAACCGCTGCTGCTCGTAAATCGAGACGCCTTCGGATGAGTAGTTGAAATGTATCAACTCGCGCTGTGTGCGCCGGATGAGAAGTACGATTTTCCATTTCCATTTTTCAGTACAAAGCCATTCTTGGAGGCGGCCGCGCTCGCGATTCCTATCTCCGCGTGCGCGCATGTTGCATAATGCGAGCGGGCACCGAAGGCACCCCCGGCCGCGGGCCGCGGCGTCTCGCGCCATTACTCAGCCTGTCTCTTCTCCTCCGTCTTTTTGCTTCCTACAAGTAGTTCCGATGCGCGCGCACCGTCACGCTCTCGGCCGGTCGAGGCCGGGCTGATATGCGGGCCTCGTGGGAGAAGTTTAGCAGGCCGACCCTCGTCCTACGCCGGATTAAGAATGGAGCTGTTAGGTAGCTTCTCGCGAGCATTTTTCGGTTATCTGCATCTTTCGATGCAGCTCGGCGATCGCGCGAGATGCGTCGCCTATCCTCGCAGGAGTGCCCCTCCCTTCGGAGATGCCGAAAATTGGGCAGAGGGTGCAGCGCCAGATACCAGGTACTTGTCAGCCCCGTCCCCGTACCGGCGCGTGATCGATCACTCGGCTCTCGGGCCGCTGCTCTTGGATGGCGCAACAGCCGAGAGTCGCGTTCTGTTGCTTGCGGAGCTGCTCTCGTCCATTTACGATGAATCGCATTGACAATGGCGAGGTTTGTCGCGGCCGGCGGGATCGAGGATCACGGCGAGCGTCATTACCGAGGCGATTGGGACAAGTCACTCGATTCACTCGATTCCACGTCTGCTCCCGCATGCATCAGAGCAGCCGAAATTAGCCTCGCGGCACTTGGTTCAATAGTACAGCGCAGAAAGCCGAAGCAGGCGCGTGCGTGCGCGCCACTCATTTCAATACAAATTGTTTCGGCTGCAGAGCGGGATCGCCACATGTCGCGCATGTCGCGTATGCCGCGTCATTAACCGCGCGCAGCGGCAGTAAGTGGACGCGTCACGCGGCCTCTCTCTCTCTCTGTCTCCACATAAATACGCGCCGCTCGTCGATAATGACGCGTTGCGAGAAAGAAAAGCCCGCGGCCGGGAGGTACGGCATTTTCCGATTTGAAACGCCGATGAATATGTGCATTGCATTTTAGCGCGCCGGACGATCAACGTTTCAGTGCGTTGAAATATTAATCCGGCGGCATCATCGTAACTTTCATTGCGTCGTTCGCGTCGCGGCCGGGCTCCTAGCGCCGCCCCGTTATCCAGTCGGTTATCTAGTCGGCGGATGCAAAGAGCTCGCCTGAATAATTCGAAGCCTGTGCGCGCTCGCGGCATAAAAAGCAGCCCGGCCGCATACCGGCGTTTTCCGTTATTATTGCGCGCACTTCCGTAATTCATACGAGAGAAGGAGGCTCGCTGCATCTTGGCGTGCGTTTTCGCGAGTGGCCTTTTTACGCGCTCGTAAACGCGCGTAGGGCCGCCGTGTGCCTCCGATAGAAGCGGCCACCCCTCCTCGATGCCGAAGAAGAGCCGAGTCGGCCACTCATGCTGATTGCAGAGCGCCCCGGCTCTTTGTCCTCCGCCGTTTTCCCTCTCCCGCATTATCTTTTGGCGGCTCTTGCTTTTTCACCCGGCCATTTACTCTTATGATTAGCTCGCGGAGCTTTCGCTGATTATCCCCGTTAACGACTCGGGGACATGCCCGCCCGCGACTAATGGGGCCAAAACTTTCCGCGATCGGGCTTGTTGGATGCGCCCGAGCTACCCTGGCCGCCTTTTATTTCCCCGCGACGAGAGTTTTCCCGTTCCGCGCGCGCGCGCACATCATATCAGGGGAGGAACTGGTTTCGGCGACCCCAGCTTTTCGGCTGGCACTCGAGGCGCGTCCTGCTGCTGGAAATGAATAATCGATAGCGCCGTAAGGGATCGCCGCTGGAAGACGCTGCCGGAAGCCGACTTTTAGTTTTTATTGTGTACCGCGTCCGCTGTATTCTATCGGCCGAGCCGAATAGTTACGGCCGCAATATCAGTTTGTTTTTAGAGCGCGCAATATCGTAAAGTACGCGCGCATCCCTCGTCCATCAGGCGTCAATCGACCGCAATCGCGGGAATATCCGGACGTCGCGGCACAAGTGAGCGGCGTTTTCAGAAGCCGCCTGATGGGCCCGGCTCACGATCGCGCGGTGTAATCAACGAATTGGCCTCGAAAATTAACTCGCGGCAGTCGCTCGATTCGTGTCCAGTCCGGGCGCTCGCCCCCTATAGTCCCTGATCGCGCGCCGCTAAAAGCTGAAACGGCCGGCAGGCAATTTTCGTTAGGTCCGCCGGCTGCGCGCGGGGCATGCTAAACTAGGGTTGACGCGCCGGGCCGGGAGATAGTCTGCGTTTGTTTGTTTGTTTTAGTCCCGCGCAGCTCCTCTCTGCTTTTTATTCGGCCGGCCATAAATTTCGTCCTCCTGCCTTGCGAGCGCGCGCGCGCGCAATAAAAGACTCGATACGGGCGAGCGCTCCCGAAGCCTTTTTTATGTCTTTATTTTTCGCAGATGTAAATTTCTGATGCCGACCGGCACTTTTCCGCGAGGCGCGCGACGATCGGCTCGAGCAGCGGGGATATTAAAATTAGCTCGCCGCGAGCGCGATAAATGATCGCATCCGTCTTCGGTAAGTGCCGATTATCTCGAGGAGCTCGTATCTCTCTCCGGGCGCGGTCCCGCGACCCGGAGCGCGGGAGCACGGCCAAGTAAAAAGAAAGCCTGGCTATCTCGTCGCTGCTATCTGGCTGCTATTAATGCGCTCCAGCTCGTTCCTCATAATTCCAAGCCGAGAGCTTCCGGAGGCCTGCAATAACGATCGACGTAAAAAAGGGGTAGAGGAGCGCATCTCGGCACGCCGAAGCGAGAAGGAGCGGGAAAGACAGAGAGTCGAAACGTAAGGGAGTTAAAACGCGATCCAATTTCTCAGGCCATTGAGTGCGGCCGACTGCCATCTGTCTGGCGCGCCCGAGCTCGCCGGCTTTTTATAGGCGAAGCGTGAAATGCGCAAACAGAAGGTCTCCGCTCGCTCCTTAACATTTTAATCAAATGATTTCTCTATTAAGCGCGGCTCTCGGGGGACGCTGCCTCGAGTCCTGGTAGGTCGCGCGATCGGCGAGTCGGCCGCGCACGGCCGCAGACTAGTCAGATAGCTAGACAGATACAGCCGCGCGCGTAGCTACAGCGGGAGAGAGGGCGGCTGGCTGCGCGAGGGCGGGTCGCGGCTGGTCGATAGAGTAGCGATCGCGGCGGGGCGGGGGGGGGGGGGATGACTCAATTACACGCTCCGCCGCTCGACTGCTACGCGCGCTCTCTCTCACTCTCTCTCTCCCCCGCGCGCGATATCGTCTCTCTATCCGCGCACAGCATCAGTAGTTCAGAGATGAAACGGTCTCTCTTTATCTCTCCACTCGGCTTCGCGCGCCGCGCGCCGCGCACCGAGGGACGAAAGCTCCATCCGCGCGCGCTCGAGCAGTCTGGCTGCCTTCGCGCGTCTGTTCCGGCATTTTATAGCTCGGCTTCCACTCGCTGCGACCGTTGTTTTACTTTTCGCTTTTCAGAGCCCGTCCGCCTCGCATCGTCGAATCAATAGCGCAGACCCTCGTTCTTGCACGAGACAGAGAGACGAATTCGCTGGGAAAAGCACTGTTGCAAATTTAATACCAGTTGTAATGAGCGAGCCGAGCAAATTCTGAATCTGGTCGCACATACGCGATTGCAGGAATGCAGAGTCTCCGCTGCGCGCGTGCATCATTTATCGCGCGAATTAAACATAGATCTCTCATTTAGTTTACATACGTTCGGAGGCGAGCGCGCGCGAAGGAGCTCCCCGTATACTCGATTAATATAACCGCGCTCTCTCTCTCTCTCTTTCTCTCTCCTCTCTCTCTCCGCGCTCGGCGCAGCGGCTGCAGCGGGTATTAATTTTCCCCGATATCCCTGCCGAACGGCGAACGAGAAAATTCGTTCGATTATTCAGAGGAGCAGCCGCGCGCTTATACGTGCAATTTGCCTTTCGATTAGTCGCCGGGAAAATCAATTATGAGCGGAGCTTTTGAGCGCGGTACTTCCGCTCATCGGCGTCGCTCGATTATTCAGAGCGGTTCGTCTTCTTTTCGCTTGCCGAGTTCGCTCGACGAATCACGAGCTCGATCAATCGGGCCGGATATCGAAGTATTATATAAGAATTTGCATCCGCTGCTTGCACGGGGCCACCCAGAAAAGTCGAAAAGTCGAAAAGTCGAAAAGTCGAAAAGTCGAGCGAGGACGACACGCACGCGCGGCCGGAATGCAAAAACGAGCGAGGAGAGAGAGATAGAGAGAGAGAGAGTCCGAAAACTGAAATTTCGCATTCCCATGGGCCCGCTCGCGAGTGGGGGGACGATAATTAACCGGCGGCTGGTTTACCGCTTGTCCCGCGTGGCGCCCCGCGGATCCGGCTCGGAGGCGCATAAAGATCTCGAGGCGCGCGAGCTGCTCGGGCCCCTATAACACCTCCTTATAATTATCGGGGCGACAAATGAGCCTGCACCGGCTTATTTATCTCGGGGATTACGACCCGCGCTTCCGAGACGCGACGTTGTTCCCCGAATTGTTTCGTTCGAGTTGCAGCTCCCCGATATCTATCCGCCGGGCAAAATAAAAAAATAAAGGAGCACTGCGCTCGGTAATAAATTCGTCGAGGTCGGCGATAAAATAATATCCTCTCTCCTCTCTCTCTCTCTCTCTCTCTCTCAATCTCTCCTCGGCGACGTAATAATTTTACTCCCGGCCCGTCATCCTCTTCTCTCTCGGCCGCTCGGCGTGTGTACAGGTGGCAGCTTTTCATCGTGCAGCCGAGCCAGAACCTCTGCTCCTTCCCCCCCCCCCCCCTCTCTCTCTCTCTCTACCTGACGCCGCAGTTACGGGCGTTACGCCGCGGCAGATCTTATGCTCCTGGACAAGCGCGAATGAGAGGAGAATTTCAATTAACGCATTTGCATCGCGACCCCCCGCCTGCTCATTACGGCTCCGACCTCCTCCTCCTGCTCCTGATGGATAGGTCGATTACCCAGGCGAAGCAGAGAGAGAGAGAGAGAGAGAGAGAGAGAGAGAGAGCTGTATATTTATTGGAAACGTTCGCGCATTAATTGCACGTCCGCGCAATACGCGATGTCGGGATTGGGGAGGAAGCGCGCTGCGAAGCAGACGGATTCTCGAGTCTCGAGAGATTGCGTCGGGGATTCTAGGATGCTGCCCGCGCTTGTACGATTATCAGATGCTAACGGTACGAGGCGCTCGAGCCATCCTTCGTCTTGGCCGTCACACGGTCCGGGAAAAGACAGAGGGGAAAACCGCCGAGTCCAAACATACGGGCCGTCCTCCTCCTTCCAGGAACGACTCTCGAGTGATTCTCACCTGCAGCATTGTGCGTCGATTGATTGATTCGTGCGCACGGCGAAGCATCTCACTCGCGCGAGGAGCGTCCTTCGACTTGTCCCAGTGCGAGCGCGCACCTCAATTTGAAAAAGGAGGTGCAAGCGCGACGACGACGACGACGACGACGACGACGACGACGAATCGACTTCTGCCGAGGAGCGTAAATTCCGTCCTCGCTTTATAAAGTGCGAAAGCGGTTTTTCCAGAAAGGCTCGAATTTTAATGAGGCGACTCTCGCCTTTTTTCGACGGCGCGCGGCGCGAGTTGCTTATTTACGGGACGTTTATTCAAATTTCGATGAAAATTCGCGCGAAAAATTCACGAGGCAATAATACGCCGATAATCCGCAAACTACAGTCGCCTCGAGAAAAAAAACATATATATATATATATATATATATATATATATATATATATATATATATATATGTATATATCCTGCCAAATTCCCGCATTTATACGCGATAATTTTACGAGGCATAATTCAGCGAGCTCAACGTTTGCTCGGAGCGCGTATATGGTTTCGACGCGAGAATTTTTCATCGAGCGATGTTTATGCGGCCCGATCGCGGCAGCCCTCCATAAAAGTCACCTGCAGTCCCGCGACGCCGAGGATGAGTCGTTAGGCCGAATATTTAAAGGAAGCGACGAAACTCGGCTTCGGGGAAAAGGCCGTTTTTATGCCCGCGCGATTACGAGCGTAAGCGCTGGGGCCAGCCGAGAGGCAGAGCGAAAGTCCGCGGGGGGCGAATCGAGAATGCGTGTTGTGTTGTGAGAGGAGCCCGGAGAATAGAGTATGCCTCTCGAGCACCGCCGCTAAATCATCCTTGCTGTCATCGGCTTCGTTATCTCTGCAGCGAAGCTTTTTTCCACTTTTTTCGGCTTTTACGGCTGGACGAGCGCTGCTCGCTGCAAATTGTCGCGCCGGCTTGAACCTTCCCGAAGAGGAAGCTCCTCGGCTTTCATTATTGACGCTTAACGAGCTCAAGTGGCTTCGGGATTAATCCGCTTATCGGATTCTGATCCATCGGTATTCCTCGGCAGCATACACGTACAAAGCTTATTCGATCAGTTTGATCTGATTCCCAGTGAGGGACGAATGAACATTCAAAGGATGGAAATATAGCGCCCGACGTTGATAATTTCCAGTCGTAAATCCTAATGCAGCAACATATGGTAATGGCTCTTGGGGGAGGGGTGGGGGAGGGGTGGGGGACGGCCGAGGCAATTTGTGAAATGAATAGGCGCATATCACGTGTGTACAAAACGCTTCTATTTCCAAGGTGTGCCTCGGCTTGTCGAAGCACGAATCTTGGAATCTCCGGCGTTTAAGACGCAGTGCCTGATGGCCCTTGGATACGACCTAAAGACATGCTGACGTCCGAAGATAAGATCATAAAGTGTTTCACGAGAGACTAGTTTCAGTGTCTGCCTGCAGCCGGTTCCACGCACCTCGCGATGCTCGATTACGCTCCCAGTCATTTCCCGAAAAAGTACATCTTTTCCATAGAGGATCTCGCAGAGTTGATCGCTATTTGGGCGATTCGCGATCGAACGGAACGTTTCAATCCGGCGATTTCTCGAACGCTCGAGAGGGAAAGAGAGAGAGAGAGAAAAAAAGGCTTGAAAAGCCCACGTATCCCAGGCGCTCCCGCAGCCGCTTGTGCACACACACGCATCGCGCACACAGCCGCGCGAGTAAATTAACGCGCCTGCCTCCGCGGGGGGCCGCGTCACTGTCCCCGGCTAAGGCCGTCCAGCTCTCACACCTACATAATAGCTACACGCACACACTCGGAGTCGGGGAGAGAGAGAGAGCGGCTGACGGTCGCCGCATTCCTTCGCCACCGCGGCCGTCGCTGCACGGCTGCACCCTCTTCTCCTCTCCTTTCAGCGTCGCGTCTCTCCTTTTTCTCTCGCGCGCCAAGGAGAGGATTTCGAGAGGCTCTCTGTCACTCCGCGGGCGCGAGCAAGCCTTCAGCCCCTTTATCCGCGATGGCCGGGCGGCGGGATATGCCGAGATAAGATCGCCAGATTTCTCGCTCGCTACTCCCGGGGTAATCGTCGGGCCTCGCTTTATTCTCGCTTCGCTCCGCTCGCTCCCGTGTTCCTCGGCGATATTCCCCCCGCTCCGCGCGCGAGATTTAATTCCGCGCATTGTCGTCGTCGCCAAGTCAATCGCAGAGACGAATATGGGTGCGGAGCCGCCCGGGCCGGCCTTTGTCCACTCGTACAAAGCTAACAAGATGTTTCACGGATCAGCGTAGTGCCGAGAAATCAGATATAACGCGCTTATGCGGAGCGCGGAGGTCCTCGTGAGAGAGAGAGAGAGAGAGAGAGAGCGTCTGCATGGCATTAATAAATCCCCGGAGGCCGCGCGCAGCGGGCATGAGTTTCAGGAAAGCAAATCACCACGTTGCTACCTACTCGCCTGCGGTACGTTTTTATTGCTCCTTTTTCGCCTTCGCTCTCGCCTGCTCCTTTCCGAGCCCGGAGGAAATTAAATTCCATTTATTTGTTGTCACTCGCATCTCGCCGAGGCTCTTTGTGCGTCGCGGCTGTCGAGCGCATTAACGATGGCCGCTTATCGAACATTCAATTATCCGCGAAAAAGGAACGCGCGAGTCTCTGCTAGGCGAGTCGCGGATTTACGAGTGGCCGGCTCGCCCGTGATTAATATCGCTCGCGCTAAGAAAAATGAAGGAATAAAAAATCAGCTCGCCGCCCCGCGTTGCCTCGACGAACGTCCCGCTGGGAGACAAAATTTGTCTGCGGGAGCGACTTAAACGCCTCTTTCGTCGTCGTTATTTATCGGGCCAATGATTCATTTCCCCGAATAAAAATCCTATTTGTTTTCCGGCTCGCGCGCGACGTTAATTTGCCTAATATTTCCCCGTCGCTCGGTGCCGGAATTCTCCGCATCCTCCGCATCCTCCGCATCCTCCGCAGTCTCGATTGAGCGCGTTGGCTCCGCGGAACTGATTATCAGCAGCCCGGCATTAGAGGCCCCCGGCTCATTACGCTCGGCGCTCGCCGCCTTAGTAATCTAATACTTGGAGTGCGCGGAGGGCGGCGCGCGATATTACGCGCAATATTACCAATATTACGCGCAATGGCGCATTATGCGCGCGGCACCGGAGACCGCCTCGATCATCGCTCGCATCGCACCTGTGAAAGTAAATCGAGCCGCTCGCGATATTGAGTCATTTGGGCGGGTGCAGCGCGCGACTTTGTTATTTGCGTTGCTGCTGGACGCGCGACGCTTTTGAAAAACCATAAATCCCACGATCGTACGAAATTCACTTCTACTGATTGATTTATGGATAATATACAGCGGATAGCGGGCACGCCCTAGTCGGCAGTCCCCCCGCTCGGAGAGCTAATCGCCCGGCGGCGAAATAGACTGCATCATCGTACATACAAATCGAGCCGCATAAATTAGAGCGGATCGTAGCGAGCGTTTTACGGCGCCGCACGCGCGGCCTTTACAGCCCCGGCGCAGTTTAATTCTCCACGGGGATAGATGCGCAGGATCCGAGTGGCGCGTAGCTTCTTATGTGTACACACTACACACTACACACTACACACTACACACTACACACTACACACTCTGCACTCTACACCGCGCGGCGTCCGTAAATCAGGGATTACGGGCCAGAGTAGAGGGACGACTGCTGCAGCTGTAAACAGTTTAATCTCGGCGTGCGCCGGCCGATCAGTCAAAACAAGAGATTCTTCACGCTGCGGGCTCGAGATTTATCGCCGGGGCATTATCATTTTACGGCGCCCTCGCCCTTTCCCCTTTCGGCCTCGCGGCTCCAGCAGCCAAGAGAGAGAGAGAGAGAGAGACTTTATTTTCTAGCGACGACAGACAGCGGGCCGTTGTTGACCCGTCGCGGGCACGATCCCGCGCACCTAGCGCCTCGCAAGTTCCTCACTAAGGGCGCACCCGGGCCAGCTTCTACTTCCGCCTCGCGCCGGCTTTCTTTTATCGGCTGCTCGGATTTTATTGGATCGGGGTATCGGCTCATGAATAAAGGGAGGCGCTGTCGTGGGACGCGTGCGGCACAGCGATGCATAAACTTGTCGCTGCTGGGGCGCCGGTCAAAATTGAACGGAGCGCGCGCACGTCGCCGAAAAGCTATTGAAAAGCGCGGAGTTGGCCGCTGGAGGAGACGGCGCTCGGGAGCGAACGAAGCGGCACAGCTTGCGGCCGTAATACGCGCGGAGCTAGCTCCCAGGAATGTTAACGCGCGGCATTAGCCCGCGCGTATCGGCCGGGCGGGGCTGCCGCGCCGCAATAATTCCGATAACGCAGCATGTTGTCATGTCGAGCGGCATACGAAATGTCCTCTCCCCTTCGCTCCTCCCGCCGCTGTTCCCTCTGCGCAGGGAAATCCGGACTCGAAAGTCGTGTCGCGTCGTTACACTCGCGAGCGAGTTCCGGGCATCGCGGGGCCGCGCGTGGGCCGCGGTGCCGGCTGGATGTGCAATTGCGCGCGAGTGCGGCGATTACCCGGGCCGTGCAATCATCGAGCCGGTGCTTACGGCAGCCGTTGTAGGTGGGCCTTGCGCCACGACTGCGAGAGCTTTTTTACGGACGCACCGACTTTCGCCACGCTCCCGATCCGCCGCGACTCGCATACGCGCATACGCGCATACGAGTAGCCAGGCCATCCATCGTCCGGTCGAGCGAGGGCCCCGAGCCGCACACACGCTTTAGTCTCGCCGCCCTGTAATCATCGCCGAGTCGGTGGCGGCGCTCTCGCTCTCGCTAATTATCTTTCATAACACTCCTTAGCCTCGCGCTTAGCTCCGCGCCTAATACCTGCTCCCTTAAGGGCAGCTCGTCATTTATTTGCATCGTACTCATCCTGCGGACGCGGGCTACCTGTGCGCCAATCTACATACTCGCGCTTATTAGGCCGCGAGAGACGAGGGGAGGGGCTCCGAGGCTCGGAGGAAAGCTCGCGGCCGGCGTTCAATTTTCCCGGCGAAATCGCCCAAGAGCACTTAATCGCTCGGCCGCAGAAGCGCCGGCAATTTGCCAGCTTTGCCAGCTTTGCCAGCTTTGCCAGCGGGAATGCAGGCGAACGAGGTCCGTTCGGGCATTCCCGGGAGATGCTCGCGATCGGCACAGTTGGCACTGGAGCCGCGAACCCCGGCAGCTAATCCGACCGGCGGAGTCAATCGGGGACGGAGGACGGAGACAATGAGCAAGGAGACAGTCGCAGCCCGGGGGGAGGCTAAGTCGAGCTCGAATAACTACCGAATCTCGCGCCAGACTTTCCAGCTCTGCCCTCGCTCGGCTCCGAGCTTAATCCCACCAATTACTGCAGTCGCGGGCGCGTCTCTCCGGCTCAAGGGGAGAAAGCCGTAGCTCCGGCGGCCGACTCTTTTACCCCCCCGCGCCACGGGCCAAGATAACAGCGCCTGGGAGACTAGACTATAGTATAAACGCTAAGCTGCCCTTCGACTGCCGGAGCTTTTTCTCGCTCTCCAGTGTACGTGTGTACCGGCCGGGCTGCTGCGGCCACGCGCGTTTGCTTTACGGGGGGATTACTCCGCGTTACTCCGCGTTACTCCCGTTGCTCCACGATACTCCACATTACGCCACTCGCGCGCGTTACTTTCCCATTAGACACGGTTCATCCCGCCTCATTGAATTTTTCCCGACTGGGCCGCGCACTCCCACAGCCGTATACACGTGCCCGCCCGGCTCGCGCACTAATTCGCGCCAACGTCCGCGTAAATCCGCTCACGGGCCGTTCACGGGCCACTAAACCAGCTCGCTGGATCGCCGTGTCATTAGACTGCGCGGGCATCGGGGCTCGCGGAAAATGACGCTCGTACGATTATTACTACTCGCGAACTGCGCCGAGGGGTCGAATCGGCCGCAGGAAATCGGGGCTGCGCCGATCCATCATCGGCGTTTTGACAGAGTAAGGCGATCGCCTCGCTCGCTCGCTCGCTCGCGGCGTGTTCGATTTCATCGGCGGCGGCGGCGGCGGCGGCGGCGGCCTGCTGTCCCTTTGCTCAATCCGAGCGGGTTATTTTCTCGCAACAGCGTTTATGAATTCCGGCCCGTGCGTCTTTAACGATCGGCTAAATATTTCTCCGGCCCGATAAAGTCGCGCCGCCGTGCTCGCTCGGGCGCGAGCTGCGGAAACGCTCGATTCTCAATGCGTGCTGGGCTGAAAATAGACGGGAGGCTTGCGTGTGCGCGCGGAGCCGGCGATCGAGTCGATTTTATAGCGAGCGAGCGAGCTGTGTTATTCCATTACCAATGACTCGTCCTGGCGCAAGAGCTCCCGAAACGCGAGGAAGACCTGCAATTACGCGCTCGGAATGCAAATGACAGTTTTATTGTTCGGCCCTCCGCAGCGCAGACGCGTAGCCGCTCGTTAGGCGGCTCGGAGCTGCGAAATTGGCAAAAAACGCATACGCGACTTCGTATAATCTTGGGCCGTGTAAGCCGAAAGGAATCGGAAAGACGGCGGGTTCGAGCGCTTTTTGCGCCAAAATTTCGCGACAGTTTTTGCGGCGCGGCCGAAGAGCCCAGCAAATAAGGCGGCCGCGCGTGCGAGAGCGAGGGCTCGTAGTCGGCGTTCTTAAACAAATTGTATCTTGCCGAACGGGCCAGTTCCGTCTGCCGTCGAGGGCCTTTGTTTCTCCGCAAGCAGCTTGTCGCGCGCACGCAACCGCACACATGTGCCCGCGCAGCTCGAGCCCCGAAAGCACGTGATTGACGGTCCGCCTGTGCGGTGTCGTTTCGCTCGCGCATTGTGTTGCACTGCCCGAAAATCCCTCCTTGTTATTCCTGCGCGCTTAACAATCGTGACTGCGCTCGCGAAAGGTATACAGGTATACAAGTACCTGCGCGCTGCACACTACACACAAAGGAGTCGAGAGAGAGAGAGAGAGAGAGAGAGAGAGAGAGAGCCGACAATGAGCGCTAAGCAGAGTCGCGTGACGAGCCGTGTTTTTTTCCTGGCTGCATTCGCCTAGGCTCGAATTTCGTTCTTTGTTCTCTAATTTTCTCGCGGAGCAGCTTCTCCGAGCGAAGAGACAAACGTTAGCCGAGCGCCGTAAACTGATGCAGCGCCCGAGAATTTGGAATGCGCGATTTTTCTTCTCGCGCGCAACTCCTCCGAAAAATGGTACGAGGACAAACTCGCGACAGGCCTGCTCTCCGTTCCCGCAAGGCGCGCACGTTGCTCGCGCGGTTCATACGTTTATGTTTACGTTTACGAAAGGCTCGAGAAAAGTGAGGAGCCGAAAGGGGACGGATAGGGTTTCACGAGCCGCGCGCACCAAAGTCAAAGGATTTTTTATCTTTGATGTGGCGGGGTGCGTCACGAGCCGCGACTCTGATCTAGCACTGTTTACACTGGAGCGCGCTGTATCGCAACGTAAACTGTCTCGCTCGATGGATCTACTGCGTAGTGCGTGCCCACTACGGTTTCACAGATGCATCGGTTCTTCTCAAAAATGCTTCATGCCGCGAGTAGGCCGGATGAAAGGAGTCGTAAAAAGTTTTCAGCGCCGGGAAACAAGTAGGCCGAAGTTGATTGCAAAGAGTAGCGTGCTTATGAAACGCGATGCCTAGATCGTTTGATGAATCGCACGATTTCCTCGGCACACAGTGCGGATAGCCCCTGATTTTCCCCCCGCGGTGCATTGTGCACCAGTAAAACGCGCAGGGCCAACATGCTGATCAACAGCTTCGTAATAATTTATGCCCCATTTCCCGCGGCCCCGGCCGCCGAAAGAAAAATCCCGCCGAGGCCGACTGCCGCAGCACGCTCGAACGCGGCGAACTTCAATAAGGACAGCGCGCGCATTCAATATAATACACGAGTGCACGCGTCCGCAGCGAGTATGCATATCCAGTGTGTGCGTACGGACGCGTAATGACGGGCCGCGCGCGAGCGCGATCACTGCCAAGCCGTTACTTCCTCCGCGCTTTCCCATACCGGCAGGATAATGCGGCGAGTTGGTATAGGCCGGCGCTGCATTCCTCGGGCTTTATTCGTCGCGGAAGCGCGCGACGAAATATTTTATCGCGCCGAAACGAGCGATCATTACAGCTGAATTTCACGAGCGCTTTCCGCTGGGAACTTGACCGAGCGCGGCCAGCGGAGGCTGCTTGATAATTTACGAGTCGGCATCCGAGTTTCTGACGAGAATGACACAAGTCGCGCATCGGCGGCCATTATCGCGCGATCGGAACAACTGCTCTAACTGCTCCAACCTGCTCGGTAGCTGGACCGGACAAAGGGAACCGGAGCACTGCCGATGCAGTTGTGTAACGTCCGACTGGGAGCTGGCGCGCGACAAGACGATTAACGCGCGCGCGCTCTAAATTCTATACTATACTAGCGTATAAGAAGTGTGGTCCTCTGGGAGCGGCCGGACGGCGCGCACGTAATTCGCCTCGGGAGCCGATCGCGCCGAGATGCTCGCGCGGCCCTCGACTGCGATTGCAGAGCAGGACTTTCGGAGGTGTCGCGAGCGATCGCGCATACCTGCAACACGCCGAGTGCACGAGTACGAGTAAAAGCTCGCTCAAAGCCGGGCCGCCGCCACTTCCGCCCATTAGCGCGCGGCTATTCTTCTCGCTCGACGATGCAACGCGGCAGCAGCCGAAAACCGCTCGAGAGCCGCGCGAGGGCCGCGCGAGGGCCTCCAGCTGCCTTCTGCCACTGACCATTAGAGCCGCCTGTGAGAAAGGCGCGGAAGCGGCGGGCTTGTTAGCGTTATAGTTTGCGCGCGGCGAACGAGGGCATTAGGCCTAATCGGCGAGCCGCGCAATTAGCGGCCAACGAGCGAGACAGCGCGGACGGGGGCGGCCGGTCCGCGGGAGGCTGCGGGCTCGGAAAATCGATAGCCGAGATGACGGCTGTCAGCGCTCTCGGCGGCCCTCGTCCTCCGGGAAAAATGGCAGCTGCCGGCGCGCGGACACCTGCCCTGGCCCCCCGGCCCTCCGAGCCCGCGGGGCACGGTCGCCGCGCGCACGCGGACGCGAGGCGGGGCCGCGCGCGGCGCAGCCAACTCGCAGGGCGACTCGCGGGGCGGGGGCCGGCGCGGCTCCGCCCCCCCTCTTTCGTCGCCCGGTCTCTTTCGCTTCTTAGCTGCGCCGCCGCGCGGAGGGGGCAGCCGAGGGCCACCCCGCGCGCGCGCGAGTCGAGTCGGGCCGCGCGCGGCTCAGTCTGTCCGCTGCTGCTGCCGCGAGCCCGCGGCGCCTCTTCTCAGCTCGCTGCCGCGGCGGCCTCGCGTCTCCATCCCTTCCCCGGCGGCGGGTTCTTTGTGCCGGCGCGGCCCCCGCCCTCCGCGCGGTTTTTCAAATCGTCGGGGCAATCGTCGCCACCCTCCTCTCGCGCTCGGCAGTGGAGAGCGCGCGGCCCGGCCAGACGCCCGCGACCAGACAGTGCTGCTCCGCTCGAGGGAATACGCGCGAGTGCCGCGAAGCAGCCGGGAAAGCAGCCGCGAACCAGCCGCGAACCAGCCGCGAACCAGCCGCGATCCAGCCCAGCCGAGGGTTCGAGCGAGCGCAGCGAGGAGTGCCGGGCAGCGGCGGCGCGGCGGGTGTGATGTTGCTGGAGTCGCGCGCGCTCGCCGGTAGGAAGCGCAACGGCCTGACCCTGTCCGCCTTCGGGGCCGGATCTCCAGCGAGCGAGGAGGACGAGGAGGACGAGCGGCCCCAAGGCAAGATGCAGGCGGAGGCGGCCGCCGGGGGCAGCGGCGCCGTCGCCGGGGCCGCGGCCGCCAGCAGCGCCGGCAGCTCCTCGCCCTCGCCGAACGGCAGCCTCCTCGGCACCAGCTGCGGCTCCAACTCGGCCAGCCGGCAGTGCGCCACGGACTTCAGCATCGCGGCGATCATGGCCCGGGACTCGCGGGCCGCGGCGGCCGCGGCGGCCGTGCACGCCGGCCAGCAGCGGCTCGCCGGGCCCAGGCCCCAGCAGCTCGGTGAGTCCGACCCGGCCGACAAAGAGCCGCCCGCTCGTGCAGGTAATAGCGGACCCGCGGCGATCAGCGCAAAGGCCGATGCGGCGATCGATAAGCGATGACCCTTCGGCTTTTGTCCGGCGCGCGATTGACACGCGATTATAGCACGCGCGCGAGCCTCTCCTCCTCCCCGCTGCCCCGGCGACCTCGAGCGGCTTCTCTCGCATGCGGATCGATTTTTCCCCCATGACTCTTTAATGCCGCGCTCGCGTCTGTCTGCGTGAATTACCGCTGGCGTGCGATAAATTCGCAGACGACTCCGAGGAGATTAGTAATGGATCGGGCCGCGCTGCGTTTTAAATTAATTGAATCGCGCAGCGAGTTGCTCATCCGCTCGGAATAAATATCGCTGACAGGCGTGGCTCGAGTGTTAAAGCGAGCTCGGCGAATTACGAACGATCCGCGCAGTCATCGAGCACATCTAAATATTCAGCGATAAGAGCTGCAGCGCGCTGCCGTTTATTTTCGCTTTCTCAATTATTCACGGGCGCACGCGATCCGTGTCGCGGTAACTGCCTGAATTACCCCGGCGGCGCGCGACTCTCGATGAGATTGACGCAATCGAGATGAAATTCGTCAATCGAAACTCGACGGATAGCCAGCGACTCGAGACTCGGGGATTGGCGCGAGGGTGTGACTGCGGCCTGAAAAAGCAAAAGTCTCGCGAACCCGCGTACAGCGCTTTGTAAACAAGCTCGCGATCGGAGATAATACAATATAACGAGTGCGCACGCAGCCGCAGGCCCCCGAGCTCCCGAGGAATTACTCCCGCCGTGGGCGGCTGCGTAGGAGTCACGCGGGCCTCGGCCCGAGAATGAGCTGGGACTAGAGCTGTCGGGGCGGGGGGGGGGGGGGACAGCTGGACCCGGCGCACTTAAACGAGCGTTGACTCTCCAGTCTCCGCACTCGGCGCTGCACGATGTTTTCTAAATGGAGATTCGAACGGGCCTTATTATCGTCGGAGGATACGCGAATCCTCAATGGGCACGTGCTGGGCCCTCTCGGATCCGCCGATGAATATGCAGAATGAATCGCTGAATGAGTCGATGCGAGTTTGAGAGATAGGGAGAGAGAGAGAGAGAGAGAGAGAGAGAGAGAGAGAGTTTTTCCGGTTTCGTCGATGAATATGTATGCGCGGCCTGTTAGCGGGCTTGTTTAATGGCTCTCCAGCACGGTCGCGAGCAAGTATTTTACGATTTACGGAAAGGCTCGGGCGTCGTTTTCAACACTTTCGGAATCCAAGGCTGCTTCTCACCTAGACTGGCGATTTTCGAGAATAAAAGTGACGCTCGCGGGACGACTTATTTCGAAGGCACCGAATAGCTGGAAACGCGTCTCTCTCGAAAAGCTCCCGAGTTGCTTTGATCTGCAGCGGCATTGAGACCGGCAGCACGTGTGCTTTTCATCCGCGTCGTAAACTGCGCCGCTTTCCTCCCGCTGTGCCTGCACGCCGCGGATCGATGCGCAATTTACCGCAGCTCTCTGGACTTTTCAACCGCCAGACCTAGATAGCATTCTTCGCGTCTATACACGCTGCGCTCTTTATCGACCAGGCCGCGGCTTTCTATAGAGCCGAGCGTCTCGGCGCCTTTTTATCCGCGGTTCGAAATTTTCCGCCGAGCGAGACCACGGCTGCAATTAGCGCGCTCTCGAGAGCCTGTCGATCAAGACTCGCGGAATCGGTCGGTTTTCCGTGTCGCGAGCGCTGAAATATTTATGCGGCTGCGCCGTTTCCCCGTCGGGAATTTTTAAGAGAGTCAAAACGCACATCAGCCTTGCGCCGCGCTCGGGTAATCGCGCACGCTCGAGTAGAGCCACTCGACTCGAACACGAGGGATCCTTATGCTTGTCAGGTAATGTTATTCGCCACGCCGCCGCGGAGCCGTTTTATTATTCATCGCTTGTGTTATTTTTACTGCCGCTCGCCGCGCTGTGCACTTGAGCGCGCGTCAACTGATTTGCCGCCGCCGCCGCCGCCGCCGCGACAAGAGCCCATCTATAAATGCAGGAGCCGGCTATATTCTCGGCGGATTATGCGCGCGCGTGTGGCTGCAGCCCGAGCGGAGTTTTGTCGCGCGCGCGCGCACACGTGCAAACGCGCGTACATGTATCTTTCGAGCGGCGGCGGCGGCGGCGGCGGCGGCCGTAACACGGGGAAACCATAATAAACTTGGTAATGGGCAGTTACGAAGCTCCGGGGCCGCGAAGCTCGCGCGTCAGGTGCCGGCTATCAATTTGGGCCGAGGAATTAATTGCCCGTCTGGCGCGCGCCATCGTGCTCCCGACGATGCTGCTCCTTTTGTTAGCCCGCCGCGGATTTCGGGCGCCTCTAGTCGAGCCGATTACGCAGCTGTATACTAACTGCGCGTGTGATTGCAGAGCGCGAGCCGAGCGTCTCCGGCGTGGGCCGGACCCCGACGCCGGCGCAGCAGCTGCAGGAGTCGCCGTACGAGCAGGACACCGAGCCCGAGGCCGAGGAGCCCGGCGGCAAGCCGTCCTCGCCGGTCAACCCCCTGCTCCAGGAGCGCTCGAACTGCGAGGAGCTGAGACACGTCGTCTGCCACCTCGAGACGAAGGAGCTCTGGGACAAGTTCAACAGCCTCGGCACCGAGATGATCATCACCAAGACCGGGAGGTTAGTGCAGGAGCCCCGATTTATCGGCTCGTCGCGTCGGCAAGGGTTGCCGGCGCGAGTCCCCAATCCATCATTGTGTCTCGCGTCCATACTCCGCCTCATCAGGCCGGCCCGGCAAAGGACTCGGTCTCGCGCGGATCGATCCGCAGAATTGCCGCGGAAAAACTCGGCTCCCGGCCGAGCGACCCGAGGGAGCATCGCCGAGCGCGCCTAATTAGATCTGCGCCGGCAGCTACAGCCCGAACAAAGTGATAATGAACCGCGCCGAGCGAGCTTGGCAGAGGCGAGAGTGCGGATTAATCCATGCACTTTGCCTTTGTCATTTGCTTGATTGCGGCACGTCGGTAGCCTGGCGACTTTGACGGCTGGCTTTCTTTTTAATGGATTGAATTGATTTGAGCCTCGAGCGCGCGCACGTTATCATCGTTATGCGACTGGCCTGCAACAAAGCTGCTTTTCATACATAAATAAAAGCATCGCCCGCAGAAGGACGGGTGAATCCGCAGCTACAGGAGATAAGATCGGCGGGTGTCCCCGCGTTTTAGTGGTCGGCCCAGCGGGATGTCCGACACGGTATTAATGCGGCCGGCTAAACCCGCTCTCTCTCTCTCTCTCTCTCTCTCTCTCTCTCTCTCGCGCGCGCGCGCGCGTCCGTCTGCGGAGCCCGCAACAGTCCGCGCATGCACTGCTCTCCCGGTGGCGTACGCGGGACGACGACTACTGAAAAAGCGCGGCTCGGATTTTAATACCTCGACTTTAACGGATCTCTCCGAATTCGATTAATCCATCATCGTGTATAATTGAAAAACACGCCCGACAGTCTTCTGCTCTCGATTAATTTGCGAATACCCGACCAGGTTTTTCGTATTTTCAATTCTTAACGTCCTGCAGAATCGATCGCTCCGCCCGAAGAGGTGTATGCATTTAGAAGAACGCGCGCATCCATATGCCAACGCCGCGTCGAGGAAACATCTCGTCAAACATGCACCGGGTATTCGACGAATAATAATACTATTAGAGCCCCCGCCGAGTCTCGCGGAGAAGAAGGCTTTTGCTAAATAACCCCTCTCCCTCGAGAGCCGTAACAGCACGCGATACGCTCCCGCGCGCTCGCCGCGGATAATGCTGATTAAATGTCATTACGCTGAGCGCAGCCGCGCATCGCAAAGGCTCTCAATTTGTCCTGCGTACAGCCCGGTCCTCTTGACTGTTGCAGGCGGATGTTCCCGACGTGTCGGGTCTCGTTCAACGGGCTCAGGCCGGAGGGCCGCTACGCCGTGCTGATGGACATCGTGCCCGTGGACGAGAAGCGCTACCGCTACGCCTACCACAAGAGCTCGTGGCTGGTGGCCGGCAAGGCCGACCCGCCGGCGCCGGCCAGGCTCTACGTCCACCCGGACTCGCCGTTCAGCGGCGAGCAGCTGAGGAAGCAGGTCGTCTCCTTCGAGAAGGTCAAGCTCACCAACAACGACATGGACAAGCACGGCCACGTGAGTCTCCCTCTCTCCCTCTCTCTCTCTCTCTCTCTCTCTCCCCCTCTCTCTCGCTCGCTCGGATCGCTCGGATGGGGCGAGTGCGCTTAGTATGCAGGCGGCTGCAGCCAGATTCGATTAGCTCCTGCCAGACGCTCGTCAGACCGGCGATCAATGAATCATCTCGCGGGCCGTAATCGGCCTAATTCGATCGGCGACGCGCGATAATGCACTCTGATGCGGGCTGCATTTCCGGCAAAAATAGAGAGCTCAGACCGACCGGCCGGTCCCCGCGGCTCGAACCGGGGAGAAAAGGCGCGACGCGCGCAGACGGTTTTACCGATGCATTATGAAGCTGCTAATCACGCGCTTTTCTCGGCGACTGTCGGCCCGAAATAGCGCGCCGGCGTGTGCAGCCGGTAACCGAATTACGTTCGCCCGTGTCTCGCGCCGCGCCTCGGAGGGGCTTTCTTTTCGCGGCCCCGTTACGCTGCGCTTTCGGCTTTTCCGATCGCAACCCGATTAGCCGCGAGCCCTACAGACAGGCCGATCGCGCGCAATTATGCAGCGAGGCAATTATGATACTCTGACGCCGCGAGACACTTGATTATCCGGCAGCCCGTTATTTTTGTCAATCCTGATTGACGTTCGGTCCGCTTCAATGTTTCAGCTGGTCCTGAACTCGATGCACAAGTATCAGCCGCGCATCCACCTGGTGAAGCGGCCGGAGGCCGGCAACTGCGAGCCCATCGAGGACCTGGATCGGGAGCCGCACAAGACCTTCATATTCCCCGAGTCCATATTCACGGCCGTCACCGCCTATCAGAACCAGCTCGTAAGTTGCGACAGCAGCGAAATTGGCGGCTAAATTGGCGGCGAAATTAGCGGCGCAATCGACTCGCTTAAACGCGACTTTTTAATCTGCATTTTCATGCCGTAAATCACGTCGAGAGTTACGAGGGGCGCGCGTGTCCGGGGAAAAAGGAAAACAAAGCCGGGAGGGCGCAAAAAGAGCATCGGGCTTCATTTGCACTTGTGTAGACAAGAGTCGCGAACGTTTCGAGCGCTCGGCATTATCATATTTCACGATACAGTCGTTTCGGTCGCAGGCGGCGGCCTGTGTGGTCTCCTCCCCGCCCTTCCTTCCCGGCCGCTCGTTCTATATGCGTTTCGGAAGGCTATGCGCGGAATCTAGCTCACGCGCGTATCCTCACACGCGCTCTCGGCTGCTGCGACAATGGACGAACGAGGCGGCCGCGGCTAATCTGCGTGTCGTAAAGCTGCTTTGGCTTTGACTCGTGCCCGCGGTATTTGCGCGCTGTTTTCGCGGCGTTTTCGCGGCGTTTTCGCGGTACTTTCGGGAGCCATCGGACAATAGACGCCGGGCATGCTTCTTGCCCTCTCGCCTGCTTTCCTCGCGCCTCCTCGAGCGTCTCCGGTAACGCCGCGGATTATTCGCCCGGTCGTATCGACTTTCAAGGCGAAGGGGACTCGGCTCGCTCGGAACGGCGTGCGCGGGTGGTCCTCGCCACCCTCGAGTCGCGACGCTGGAGTGGGGCAGAGAGCGAGAACGGAGAGCGCGCCGCGCGCTGATGATGATGATGAGGTGCGAAGAGATGCCCCCCGGCAATTACCTACGCCGCGGATATCTTTCTCGCCACTCGCCGCGTCATTATCGTTCTCTCTCTTTTTTTAATCTCTCGCTCGCTCGCACGCGAGGCTGCCGGTCGTTCCTCTTCCGGTGGCGACTTTTATTTTGTCACAACTCTCAGGGCCTCGCTCTATAATTACGCCGACAATGCGGCTGCCCCAATATGCGCTGTTTCTTGTCTCGCGGGTCCGCGCTTCCAGACTTTTGCAGACTTTTCCAGACTCTTCCAGACTTTTCCAGACTTTTCGAGACTTTCCGCCTCCTCCGGCGGCTTTCGGACTCGTTGGCTGGCTTTTTGCGCGCCACACGCGCGACGCTCGACTCCCATAACTCATAACTTAACTGCTCCGTCTCCTTTCTTCCTCTTCCGTCGGCCTCGGCGTCGAGTCGCTGCGCTCTCTTTTTCACACTCTCCCGCAGCCGCCGCGGCCATAATGGGCTGCCGCTCCGCTTTTTGCCGGCATAACGCATACCCATCTACTTTCAACGCTTTCGCGAGGGACTTTTTTGCGCGAGAGGCCGCGTCAGCCGACAGCATCGCCAGATCGAACATCAGCCGCGAATTTTCCTCCTTATTGCCTGCCTTGGGCTTTTTGCGCCGCGCTTTTTTGCTCGCCGAAATAAAGGCAGATCGCAAACAGGCGACTCGCCTCACTAGCGGAGACGTATAATTCCCGCATTACTCTTTCGCTCGGCTCGCCGCGTCCTTAATTACGCGGCTTGCTTTTTCCTTTTCGACTCCGCTTGTTTATCGCGGCGTCGTCGATTTGCCTATCCCGATTTCCGTCGCGCCCAACTCGCGCTTTGCCTATCCCGATGAAATACGACTACAAGTCCGCGCGCTTCAAACGCAGCGTGTAGGCCGGCTCCGCGACATTGTTTCGACTCCGTGTTTACGTTCATCATCCGGAGGCTGGGGCGCGTTGGAGCCCGGCCAGAACACGGGCACACGGTAACAACTAGTTTTTCCCCCGAACTGGCGATTATAATACCTCGCGATATCGTGTTCCCGAAGCTCGATCACCGCGGCTCCCTTTCGAGCTCCGAGCGGGCACAAAAAGAGAGCTGCAGGCGTCGGCGAGAGAAAACATAAATAATCGCGCTCAAATGAGACAGGAGGCTCGGAGCGCGAGCGCGAGGGGAGTATATTACAGCTGCAGTGCGCGCGCGCGCCACACACGGCGACTGCCGAGTGAGTAACGTCGGCAAAGGGCGCGAAGCCGAATTCGAATCTCCGCGGAATGGAGACGTGGCGCGCAATTATTTCATCAAGCGGCTGTAAGAAGAGTCGTAGCTGCGGGCTCCTCCGCTGCAGGCTCGGCCGTGCGCGAAGCCAGCGACGCGACCTCTTCAATGAGCGTGTCTCTATTAAATCTATTTTCGGCGGGCTCCGCGTCTCGCGCGCTCCCGATCACAGCGCCTCGCAGACGGAAAAGCCGGCCGGAATCAGCGCTAACGAGAAACAAATCGGCAGTACTAGCGGCGCCGATTTCCATCGTTAATCGCCTCGTTAATGCGAGAGAGAGAGAGAGAGAGAGAGAGAGAGAGAGCCTCGAAATATCGATCGGAGATTATTGTCTCGAAAGGCAGAGAGCGAGGGCGACTCCTCCGCACTTCCGTTTAGCCGCGATATTAATGATGCCGCTTATAGAAAGACTCGACGAAACGGCCTTTCCACCGCGGCTCGCTAATTCTAGAGGCGCGTACATAATAAAATCCAGCGCGAGTCGCTCATTTTCGACGCCTGCGAACTGCGAGGCCGGCTATTTATTATCGGCGTTATTTATTATCGCCGGCCGCGTTCTTGGCGCAGGGTCAGCCGCTCCTGTCAGCGTTCCGAGCTGCGAGCGCTCGCCAGTGCGGCCAGTGTAAATCGCTCTGGGAAAGCGGCCAAAACGGCGTCGCGAGGGAGGTCCTCCGGGAAAAAGCCGTCGGTGGCCGCTCTCGAGGCATCGGTCGAGCGCAAAAGTCCGCGCAACTCGGAAGGAATAGCTTGGAATTTAGCAATCGATAAAGGAGCGCGTGGCGGCGGCCAATTACGGGAAGCTGCAACAAAGCAGTTTTTGACGTCCTCGTTCCAAGGCAGAGCGCGGGAGCGGTAAAAAAACACTCGCGCACATCTCTCGATCCCCTCTCGGCTGCGAGTGACGCACGGAGTGGCAGTGCAACTTGTAAGTTTGTTTGCTCGGTAAGAAGATCGGCGCGGCGCGGCGCAGCGGGAAGGAAGTGCAAGTTTAGTAGTGGCACATCCATAACCCAGCTGCTGGGTGGTCCAATTACCCCAAGGTTTCGCGCTCCGCGGCAGCACGTGCATCGCGCCGGGTAATAAGACACTCGAGCGCGTCAAAGCTGCGCTGCAACAGTCGGAGTAGCGCGCCGGCTTAGCTGCCCCTCCCCGCTAAAGCCGCTCGCTACTCTCTTTCACTCGGCTTTGGTTACGATTCCACTGACATCATTAGCCAAACATCTGGTCCACTTCCCCCGCAGCCGGTTTACGAGGGCCGCTGCTCTCTTTGATCGGGCGAGCTTTCGTCGCGCGATCGCTCTCTCTCTCTCTCTCTCTCTCGCTCTCTCTCTCTCTCTCGCTCTCTATTCCTTCAGCTGAGCGTCGCAATTCCGTGCGCGAAACCGATAGCGCTGGCTGGCCCGTTACTGCTTCTGCGTTGAGGAGGAAACGATCGCACGAGCGAGGCTTTCCGATATCCGTATCGACGAGCGAATCCTCGAAAATCCGCCGCGCCGCGATTTCTCGGCCTCGAGTTTCAAAGCCCTTGCGCGACGAGTTATACGCAAGCTGCAGGTACGATGTTTTGAAACTCAAGATCGGCCGCTTCCTTCTTCGGTTCCTCCCTTGACTCGAATTTCGACTCTCCTCCGCGGAGCCCTGGGTGGCCGGCCGCCGCCTACACGCGCCGGGTTCGCGCGGAATTTTCCGCAAAAACGCGCGCGCTCGACTTACGGAAGCGTTTAGTCGTCCGCGCGCTCGTAACGAATTCCTCGCTGCGGCGGCGGCGGCGGCGGCGCGATTTTAACGGCCGTAAAACGCGATAATTGATAGTCGAATGCGCTGCCGGCGCGCGCGCGAGGCTTGTCATTAGGCGGCTCGCGCTTTACGGCCGAGCGTGTGAGAACCGCGCGATTCTTGGGTGGCAGAGAACGCCGGTAAATAGATCTCGGCTGGCTGCCGTTTTCCAAATCAATTCGAGAGCCGGAGGCGCGCTAATTGCAGCCCGCTAAGTTTTACAGGCTGCTCGTCGATGAGCTCTCGCTCGCTGCGCAGGGCCATTTTGTTTACATAAATCTCGCCGGTGCAGCGCGCGTGCGCAATCAAAGACGAGCACGTGCGTCGAAATTTACTGCTCCCTATTTAGACCGATCTCCGCGTCGGTGCGCCCGACATTTATTCACGACCGTGTTTGTCCCGTAAAAGGGAAACTGCCGCAGCCAAAGCAGCCAAAGCAGCCAAAGCCCGGCTCAAACGGAACGCTCGAGCTTTCGAATAAGACGCGGGGCGATCGCCCTAAAAGAAAATCGCGTCCCTTCAAACGGAGCCGCAGCGGGGAAAAGGCTCTTTTACGAGAGTCCTCGTCGGGCAATCGTCGAAAGGGCGCAGAAGCGAAATACAGAAGCGCCCCCGCGCTAATTTTACGAGCCGTTGACTCCGGATCGATGCTCCAGGCGTGAAATTTCAAACTGAAACTGCGCCGAGTTACGAGGTCGCCCGCTAGTCCACCCTTTCTTTGTTGCAGATTACCAAGCTCAAGATCGACAGCAATCCCTTCGCCAAGGGCTTCCGGGACTCGTCGAGGCTCACGGATTTCGAGAGGTTGGTTCAATTATTTTCTCTACTCGCGGCACCCGTCCCGCATCGCGACCATAAATCTCGGAATGAAAGAACGAAAGCATGTCCTCGGAGAACCATTAACATACCTCGCTTCCGCAACGCATCAATATCCCGCGCGCGCGCGCGCACTTGTGAAATCATCGTTCACCGCTCCGTCATTTCTCACGCCCGCCGAACGAGCAGCCGGCATAATGAAGCACAGTTACCCTTACAGGGAGACGATGGAGTCGATGCTGGCCGAGCAGCAGACGCTCAGGTTTCCGCACCGGCTTCCCTTCGAGATGGACCAGCTGCAGTCGGCGGCCGCCGCCGCAGCCGCCGCGGCCGGCAACAACCTCAGCCTCGAGGAGAAGGCCATGTGGGCCGCCCGCTCCCAGATCATCCTGCGCGCCGCGGCCGCCGCGGCCGTCGGGCCCTACGCCCAGCTGGTCAACCCGGTGCTCGTCTACCCGTCAGCGGCCGGGACCAGCCAGCAGCAGCAGCAGCAGCAGCAGCAGCAGCTGGCGGCGAGCACCGCGGCCCAGCAGCAGCTCTGGTGGGCCTCGTCCCTGGGGCCCACCCTCTTCGCCGCGGCGCACCACCAGCAGCAGCAGCAGCAGCAGCAGTTGGCGGCGAGCACCGCGGCCCAGCAGCAGCAGCAGCAGCACAGCCCGGGGGGAGCGGGGCCCGCGGCGCCGAGGCCCCTCTACCCGGCGGCGGCGCTGAGCGCGCTCTCGGCGCACCACAGGTTCTCGCCGTACCCCAGCCCCAGCCGGACGACCTCGGCCTCCTCGCTCAAGTCCGCCACGCAGATCGGCTCCTCGCGGCGCACCACGCCCTCGCCGACCGACAGCCTGTGCAGGGAGGCCCAGGACCTCTCGCCCTCGTAGTCGAGGACGGCCGAGTCGTCCACCGGACAGTATTACTGACTCGAGTGCTCGGTGTGTGATTCGCCGCATTATCGCTCTGTAAATATGTGCATCGTGTAACCGTGTAAGCCCCCGCTGGGGAGCAGCCCGGGGCAGCGGCTTCCGACCGCGAGCTTTGCCTTGTACATAACACACACACCCCCACACACACCCCCACACACACCCACACACATATATCGTGATCGCGCGGCGGAGGCCGCTGCCCGCGAAGCTGAGCAGCGATTCCTGTACCATAAGCCTGTATATTTTGTATCGAGGACTGCGCATTGTTATCGTTATCTGTGTCGAAGGAGAAAAAATCTGTCGCAAAATGAATACTCCACGCCGCTTCGTCTCTTCGCTACATTATTGTTTCCAGAGATTTTCAGCGTTATCGCTCACTGCACGAAAGCTGTTGGGAAGGTCGCGGGAGAGCGAATTGTGGAGTACCTATAGCGCATTGAGAGCGTAGCCGGTGTCGAGCGAGCTACTGCCATGTACATATAGCTGTAAGTCCCGAATAGAAACTCCGCAGCGAGTATAAAAGCGGGAGGGCGGCGAAGAGTCGGGAGAAGAACTGAAAGCGTTTCTCGGACTGTCGCGACCTTCGCAATTTTCGCCTTTCGTCCGTCGTTCGAACGAGATTTACCAAGTGCAATAATCTATACACGATTTATTTATAAACGAAAACGAAGATGGAAGCAATAAAATGAGTAAAACAACACGATGACAATCCATTTCAACCCGTCCCCCCGTCCGTCTCACGCGTGTGTTTGCGGGAGGGAGGGAGAGAGAGAGAGAGAGAGAGAGAGAGAGAGCGGCAGACAGCGGAAAAAACCGTGCAGTTAAATATGAATCGGCTCGAATTGACTGCTAAACTTTTCACGAGCTGCGTTTTTCTCCCCGACCCCCGCATGCATATGCATTAGCGCTATAGCCGCACATCGCGCACGAGTCTCCTCTGTGCAAACAGCGCCGCTGCAGCGCGGGGCTAGTCACGAAGAGCCGAGCGCGTAATGACCGCTGTTCCAGCAGAACTCGATATTTCCGGCGCTGAATAATCGCGCAAGCGCGAGCCGGCCATGCATGAAACAATTTTCCTATCCTCGCGCGCCGGCACGTCAGCGCGAAGGAGCCGGTGTGCCGTTGCACCGCGAGTAATCAGGCCGCGCGCGATAATTGGTGTTTGCAGAAAGCGGACCGGTCGCGCGGGGAAACGAGCTGCAGAATCCGCGGAGAGGCTGTTATTATCCCCGACGCGGCGGCGGCGGCGGCGGCTCGGAAGTTATTATCGATTTAGAGAAAGTCACGCGACCCGCGCAATTACATCGTCGCGGCTAATCGCGCGCTGCGATCGACGCGATTGGAAATCGAGCCTGCGCGCGGAAAAGCCGGGCTGACTGACGGCGATTTAATCTCGCGCGCGATAATTGCCCGCCGCGGAGCGAGCAGGCTGCGCCGATTGAAAATCGCCGTTGCGCAACCGGCTTTTTGCGCTCGCCGACTCTGCTTCTTCCCTCGCTTGGTCAGCGGAGCGGGCTGCCGGCTGCCGGCTGCCACAAATCACCGAGCTTTTTATTATTTTTATTCACGAGCGCGGGACGCCTGGAAAATGGGGGTCTTTCTCAAATTAAAAAGCGAAATCACCACAAATCATCCTTTCCCATCCATTGTCATCATTTGACTCGCAAATTTCCCCATTTATGACCTCACGCGCCGTAAATCATCGGTCGATTTAACAATGCCGCGACGCGCTCGCTCGTGCGCGCCCGGCGCGGCGACTCTTTAATTGGAAATTCGTCGCGAGATAAGTGAGTGGTGGACGCGAAATCGAAGCAGCGCAGCGACTCTCGCGCAGAGCGAAGAGCCCGCGGCGAGGACCTCGCTCTCGGCTCTTTCCCACAGCGTCAGGCAACGTCGAAGGAAGCACGGGTGCGCGCGCCGGTCAATCCTCGTTCCCCGGGCCGTAAATCACGCGCTCGCGGCGAGAAAAATGCGCTGCTCGCTGGTAGCGCGCGGATATCTCGGCGTTGAAACGCGACATGAAGGCATTACCGGGGAATTAGCATAACGTCGGCGTAAATATCGACGGCGAGAGCCCAAGAGAAGCTCTTTCCTTTTCGCAACCTTATCGCCTCTGGTCGGATCGATCGGCGAAATTCCTGCTCGCGCGAGAGGCGCATCCCTTTGTCACTCGGCGTGATTTGGCCCCGGGCAAACGAGCTCAGCTGCAAAAGCTGCAAAACGAGCGGGGCATATTTCATTAGCTGTCGTACGGCCGGTGGCGATCTCGCTGGCGATCTCGCTGGCGATCTCGCTGGCGATCTCGCTGGCGAGGATAACGCGCGAGATGAAGGCATTATAAAGCCATTACTCGGGGAGCGCGCTCCTCCTCGCCGCGCCTGCACGCACGGGCAGCCGCCTCTTTAGTTGAATACACAAAGCATTAACCAGCCGGATCGTCGATTGCGAGCTGCTGGCCCAGGAGAACGGCTGAAATTGTCCTATTACAATAGGAGATCGTAAATTCCCGCATTTGAAATTCATGCCCGGCCAAGTTGGAGAATTTTTATTCGCTTCCTGCCGGGGCAAAAATCAGCTGCCGATAGGCGCGCGTACCCGTTTTCATTTAGTTTCGCGCACTTGACTCGCCGCCTTTCTCATTAGCATCGCGAGACTGCTTTCGGCTTAACGATCGCCGCTCGTGCAACAATGGATCGCACGCGGCTGAATATTTCAAATGAAAGGTCGATCGTTATAGCGGCAGCTCGAGTCTTTCTCTTCCTCCCTCCGTCTCTATTGACTTACCGTCCCGTCCGTCCAGTCGACCATTACGCGCGGCTCTGAATAATACAGAGGGCGCGAACGCAGACGGAAGAGAGATAAGTGCGCGAAAGAAATAAAGCGCGCGCGGCGCGGGCAGAGAAGGGACAGAAGCGAGAGGGCAGCCGCTACTCGAGGCGAAACGCCCACTTCCGGCGATAGCGCAGCGTTCGATGTTTTGCGCTCGTTTGGCTCGTAAAGGGCGGAGGATCGTGCGCGGAATCGCGTTGTTAAAATTAAACTGGCTTTGGGAAAAAATTGGCCGCGAGCTTGTTTTTCGCGAAAAGCAGCGTGGAGAGGGAGCCAGCGATCAAGCGAAACGTGCACTTTCGAGATTTGCAACGGACAGATATACGGGGATGTCTTGGCTCCGAGCGGCCCCGCTGCCTCTGCGCAGGAAGCGCTACTGTGCGAGGAGGGAAAATAAAATGGCGGAGCGGCGGCCGATAGGTCGCGGGTATCGATCGCGCACCGTGGCGACGCTCGCGCTCGCCGCGCGTATCAGGCCGCTACGCCGGAGCGCTGATCAGTCGTTTTCGGGCGTCGAATCTCCACGTGAAGAGGAAATCCCAGCTATTCGCCGGGGTGACGCGCGCTCGAGCCGCCGAGCCGCCGCACCAGCGGCGCTTTGTCGCCGGGGAGCGTAACATGCGCGCGACAATGACTCCAAATATTTTCACAGCCCGCTTTGTCACGGCCCGGAGTCGGCTCCGCACGGCTGTCTGTCTGTTTATTTCGGATTTGGGGAGACGACACGCGAGTGACACCGGGATTAGCTAGCTTCCCCCTGCCTCTCCGAGGAGTGAAAGTGAATCGAGGATCAGCGCGAGAACCGCAACAACGGACTCGCTTCTCGGAAGCCGCAGCATCGCTCGTCAAAATCTAAATGGAAAATCTAATGCGCGTTATGATATCCCGCAGCAGCAGCGTGATCGATGCACCCGGCTAAGTGGACACTTTGTATCGGCTGTCAAACACTCTTACATGCCTGTAGGAGACGCGTGATCGATCGAGCTCGGGCCGCAGGAAATTTCGATGGACCGCAGCAGGTAGTTGGGGCGCACACGCTCTCCCTCGTTGCGGCTCGTTCTCGCAGCGGGGGCATCGACGCCGCAGTCCGTCCTGCTTTGATTTTCGCTCGGATTACTTAGGCCGCGCGAGTTTCCCTAATCGCATCGGATAAATCGCCTTGTTAGCGGGGAATCCATCAGGCGCTTACCGCGGCAATTATGCGCCGCAATTTTTCACTCCTCGCGGGCCTACTTATTCGAGATGCCGATGCCCGGGAATTCCTCTCCCACAATTCCTCAGCGATCTGCATAAGCCGAGTTTTTCAGCGGAGACAATCGAACAATGGGGTGGTCCGCATGTCCCGTCGAGAACGGCGTCCGTGGGCCACCTGCAGTCGCGCGCGTTTCCTCGGAGCCTCGACCGCACACGCACGCACGCGCACGCACGCGCACGCGGCGTCGTCTCTCCTTTTCCTCTCTTCCCATCACCGGCAGCGCCGCCAGAGCGGGCATTATGCGCGGCCGCGTCGCTCGCAAATATTTGGACAGCAGCGCGATCGAGGATGAAAGGCGGATGTGGCGTGGAAATGCCATCGGCCCCCCGACACAAGGCCTGGACGCTCGGGAAGAGTGGGAAAAGTCAGCGTTTCGAGGACAAAGCCGGCTCGTAAAGGGCGCTTACGTAAACTCGGGCAATCGGGCCTATTCACACCCCGATCGGCGTCTGCTCGTCCAGGAAGCACGAGCAATTGACCTGTCTCGCGAGCTCGGATCGCGCGGGACAATGGGACGCGTCGCCGGCGGCGGCACGCAACCGCCTCGCGATCGCCGATTAACCGGCGCAGTCGAACTTGCGAAATCCGAGGCTCGGAGCAAATTACGGCTGTAGCTCGCTGGCGCAATTAGCCCAACTCCTCGAGATCGGCTCGGTATCCGCAGCATCTCGCCGAGCCCTCCCCCGCTCGCGCGATGATGTATCCCCCCGCTCGCGATAGTCATCGCGCGCTACAAATACGTTTGCACAAAGCACTGGCTCTCGCCGGCGGGGCGGATGTGTCGGAGGTAATTGAGGCCCGGGGTCAGCGGCTCGGGTCGCCGGCACCGAGCGCCGAGTCACGAGTCACGCGAAGGAGCCAGAGCACAATGCACTCGCGAGCGCGCGCGCGCGCGCGCTTCTTTCTTCTCTCTCGCCGGACGTCCCGTTCTCTTGCTCTTGCCCCGTGCTATTCTCGCCTCAATCGGGGCCGCGCGCGGCTTTCCGCGTGCCATGCAAATCGGCCGGCGCGCGCAGATAGCGGATCGAGCATCGGGAGAAGCGTTATTTACGAGGCGCCCGGTCATTACGATGAGCCGCGAGATACTCGCATGCAGCTTTAATCGGCAATCGGGTAGCGATGTTTCATTGGGCGCGCGACTGACGGCTATTCGATAATTCGACAATTCGATAATTCGGGAGAGACGAGTCTCGCGTTTAATTTCTGTCTGCGGCGCCAGTCGGCTGGCTCGGCAATATCGAGTGCTAAGGAGGGAAATCCAATCGCAAAAAGGCACAGCAGTTGGCAGTGAGCGCCGAGCGGAGCCGGGCCGATCGATCTCCCACGCTGCCGCGCGCGCGGGGCAATCGAAGACAAATTAGCGTTGCGTGATGCGCCTTGATTCTCCCGATAGCGGAACATCGGACACGGTACGTAAGCATCGCCGCCGCGCATTGCTGCGTCCCCGCTCCTCGAGAGTCGGAGAGATGCCCGGCGGATAGGAGGGTGACACGGCGCCCCCCCCCCCCCTATATACACGCAGCGAATCGCGCCCATGTAGGCCGATTATGCGCCTTCTTTCCGCTCCTTTTCCCACGCCGGGCGCTTTGCGCTTTCCCTCCTCCCGCAGCCGGCTGATGCCTATTCGGGGAAATCTGCCGGGCCCTGTGCATATACTCGCTTTCCGGAAGCGATTTGCGCGCGGGCATTACGCAACGCCCTAACGATCGGATATAAGTATACGCGCGGACTGGCTCTCGGGCAGACAGAAATCCCCGCCGCGGCCGATGCCTATTTTAGCTAATGACCCCAGCGGACAACGGTTTAGGCAATAATCGCGCGCCAGAGCGAGCGAGGACTCTCGATTAGGCCGGCTGACAAGTGGGAAAGTCATCGCGGGCCGCTCTTATCTGGCACCGGCGATCTCGAGGGGCGCTCTCGCTCTAATCTCCGACGGCCCCGTCCGTGTGTTGCTCTCTCTCTCTGTCTGACTGTGTGTGTCTGTGTGTGTGTGTGGCACGAGGAGACACCCACTCTCCCGGGGAGTATCGTGCACACGAGTAGGGAGAAGGAGCTTGTTCGAGATCGTGTTCGCCGGGCTAGTGTTACAAGCGAGAGGACTAGCAGCCGGTTTCGGTTTCGGCTTGCACCCGCCGAGTAACTTGTCCCGATTTGCATTGAGACGCGCGGTGCCGTCGGTGAGGATCGTTTTTATCATGTCCTTAATGATGCAGAAGCAGGGCCCTAAGCGACATTTGATTGCCACCTGCACTAGCTGTACGCCCACGTTTTTTCGCGTCGCGCGTTGCCCGAAGAGCAGCGGCTACCCGGCGCCTTGGCGAGTCGTAAAGTAGTGACAGGTGTCGGCGTGCAGGCTTAAAGGGCGATTTCGCATTTTTTCTTCCTATCCCCTCGGCCATTTTTCTCGAACGGCAGCGGCGGCCCCTGCCGATTGCTTTCAATTTTCGCGGTAATTGAAAGTGATTAACGGTAATTGCGGAGGCGCGCGAGGGAATTGCACGCGTAATTGGCGACTCTCTCGCGTGCAGCTATACATCTCTCTCGGTTTTTCCCTCCGATCCCCTCTCCCGAGCTGTGTTTACCTTCCGCGAGTGCCGAGCTTTTCAATTACGCGTCTTTCTTATCGATCGCGCGAACGAGCGCCAAACGAGCCGCTTCCAGAGGAGCTAATTATTCGGCGAAATCGAGAGTGCGAGTTAATAGTTCGGCTCGATGGCAGTCGATCATCTCGCGCGAGCGCAATCTCGTAATGACAGGCTCGAGCGCGCCTATTTCACCACACAGAGAGAGAGAGAGAGAGAGAGAGAGAGAGAGAGAGAGCGAGTCAGGCTGTTCCCATGGGTCGCGGCGGCGGTGCGCGAGCGTCGCGTGCCGCGATTCCAGAAAAGCGAGGCAACCAGCCGCGGCGGCAGCAGCTTGCGCCGTGCGCGGCACCAGCCATAAAACACGCACGAGGGACACGTGCTCTCCGGGCGTTGCCATAGGGATGCGCGCAGGGGGACAACCGTTCGGAGATAAATGTAATGTAATGTAACGAGGGAGGCGTCGCAAGTGCCACTCCATTGTGGCGCGACTAACTAACTCTCGGGGCAAACAATTTGTCCGCCGGCGGAGACACGAGCCGCCGCCACCCCAGCGCAATCGCAATCTCTTTACCGAGATATCGCCGCTCTCTTTTCGCTCTTCTCCCGCTCTTCTCTCGCCCCCCGCGCACGCACGAGGCGTTGTGCCGTCGTCGGATTTAATGCCGTTAACGGCGCGTCGCGCCGCCACGCGACCTCGATCCTTTTCCCGAAGCGGAACCGATTCGAGAGCCGGGGATAATGTTAATTTACGCCTCGGCTCGCGATCGCTCAGCGAGATTCGGGCAGTCGGGAAAG
The DNA here is from genome assembly GCF_009193385.2 of Nasonia vitripennis. Lineage (NCBI taxonomy): Eukaryota > Metazoa > Arthropoda > Insecta > Hymenoptera > Pteromalidae > Nasonia > Nasonia vitripennis. Next base: position 135,788 of record NC_045758.1, read on the forward strand.
CCGCCTCCTCCCCTCGCAATTCCCTCCGGCCCGGCCCGCCTGACTTTTCCATTCCTGATGACTTTACGAACGAGTGAAGAGCCCTCCCCACCTGCCTGCTAACCGGTGATTATCGGCCCGAGCTCCGAGGCTCATTGTCTGCGCGGTAGGTCCAGGGCCACCTAAATCACTCGGCCGAGCTCGCCCCCGCCCCGACTCCTCTCGGCATTCGCTCATTAGGAGTGCCTCGCTTCCCGCGCGCAACTCCTCGTTGTTCGCGCGATCTCCCGTGACGATCCGGCTAATCCGGGGGGTGTGGACGCGATCGAGGGGGCGCACGCGACACTTGACTCGAGGATGCCGGAGCGCGAGAGAGCCTCGACGAGCGCTCCGCGGCGGCCAGGTGTCGGCGGCGGCGAGCCGATTCTCGGCAAAAGCGCTGGCGCGGCGCATCTCGTGCAGCGCAACAAAGGGAGGAGCGAACGTGTTGCACAATGGCAGCGCGAGTCTTATGCGCTCGTAAAAGGCTTGCGGTTCGCCTCCTCCTTTCTTCTCTCCGCGGAATATGCAGTTGCGGATCGCAGCCTCGCGGGACAACTGTCGGGCCACGCGCCGAATCGGCTGCTGCTGCTGCTGCTGCTGCTGCTGCTGCTGCTGCATTGTGTTCCGTAACGAGCGCAGTTCGGAGCTCCTCTCTGATTACGCGCGGCGGAAAGGCTCGTCTCGTTGGAGGACGGTGCCTCTTTGCGGGCACGCGTCCGAACGCGAGGCGCGGCTCTGACAGCTGTTGCCGACCCGAGCGTGAAAAAGTCCTCGAACGAGCTCACCGGCCCTGAATAAACAAGCCAGGCAGGCAGGAAGAAAAAATTTGTCATCCCGATTTAGACCTCCTAAGTGGAGTGTGGATCTGTGCGTGTTTTTCCGGGGAGCCACTTAATTTCCCCCCGCGCAGCAGACCCGCCATGACGAAATGTTCGGAAGCCGGCTTATTATTGCGCTCGTTAGGAAAATAAACAGAAGGCCGCGGCATGGAAAATTATAGCCGAGCGGGGCCAAATGGCTCGAGAAATGCCCGACCACAAATCAGAGGTGCACATTGCTTCTGCGCTCTCCGGCTCCTCGGCGGGCCATCTGTCAGCTCTGGCAGGCACGCCGCTTACGCGCAGCTATCCCTTATCACTGCTTTGGATTTTTTTGACCTGCCGGGAGCATAATTTTCTAATCGTATCGCGGCAGTAAAAGCGGATGCTGGCCATCTGCACTGCGCTCCTAGTTTCTTATCCTCCCGCGCTTCTTACGATCCTCGCGCGAAATTGATTCCCCGCCGGATGCTCCCAAGGCGGCACTGCCCAAACAATTTTACCGAGTGGAGCGGCTCGATCATCGCAATGGCAATCTCGCCGAATTCCGCGGGGACGCTCGCGAGCGGCGATCATCCGGCGATCATCCGGCGATCTCGGCGTGTATTTATCGACGCGGCGACTCGCTCTAATCGCGCAGATCGCCTAATCGCCGAGGCCCGGGATCGTTTACGGGCGATGCGCCGCTACTCGAATAAAGCCGTCCCGGAGCTCGGAGATGCGGAGGGGGCCGTAATTAGCGTAACAAGAAAAACGAGGGAGAGAGCGCCGAGGCTGGCACACGTCGCGCGCGCCGCTGGGAGGGTCAGGGCATGTACGCAACAACCCCCGTACATCCATATATCTTGATTTCACGACCCTTCGCATGGGTATCAGGTTGCACAGAAATCGGGAAACTCGCTCCCGCGTTTCCCGTAATCCCGCCGCCGAGCCCTGGGAACGAGCTAGTGCAGTGCGCGACTCGGCCGCAGCAGCCGCCAATGATCGTTGTAAATTGCCCGGGCCGGCGCTGCCCATCTGCGGAGATGGAATCGTTAACGCGCCGGAGCGCAATTTCAACGTAGCCTGACGCGCGCGCCCGGATTATCGAATTCGCTTCTCCGGCCTAATGTGATGGATCTTCTCGCACTGCGTGAAATCGACGCAGCGACGCGCACAAGAGCCGTGAGCGCTCGCTCTCCCGATTTCTCGAAAGACGCGAAATTTCCGAAGCCGCTATTAATCAGGCTGCCTCGATGCGGAAAGTGATTATCGACGTCGGCTCGGCAGAAGCTCCGCCATGATTAAGTAAGCGCCTAATGGAGAAAGTTTCTCCCTCTGGCTGCCGGAGGAAGTCGTTCAATTTTGCAGGGAGGGCTCCAAGCTACCGTCTGCCGGGAAAATCTCGGGCAAAACTGCAGCTCCGGCCGAGAGAGCCGCCAGCCTATTAGCGGAGAGCATGAATATGAATGAGGTGCAGGACGCGGGCGGCCGGGCCGCGCGAGAAAAAGAAAACAAACGACGCGAGGATAAAATACGCACTTGGAGGAGGGGGCCGAGCGCGCGCGCGGCATTCAATTAGTCTCCCGGTATAATTAGCCGGGAAATCGCTTATCGCGCGGGCTTTGTCGGCCTCGGCCGCGCGGCTACCTTTCTTCTCGGTATCCCATACTGGAAAATAATTGAATTATCGAGGAGAAATGCAAACGCGGACGGCAGCCCCACACGACGATCCTCGAGGAGGCATCAAGTATACACATCGAGGCGCAATATCGCGCGCTGCGAAATTAGTCCTGCGCGCAGCTATCCATTACTGCATCCGCGCGCGCAGATTGATTCCCCGGCGCGTGACGGCTCTGATTACTTTTGGCCGCTCGCATCGGCTGGCATACCAATTGATTCGAATCGGATTTTCTCTCGCGGAAGCTCCTCGTGCCTAATGGCAACGCTAATCCGGTTTCCGGTTATAAAATCGCGACTGCCAACGAATAGGTAAAATTTGGCGAGCGCGCTTCATTTAATTGAACGAGATCCTTTATTCGGGCCGATCTCTTAATTCGAATGAGGCGCTTTACGGGGGCAGCGCCCGTCGGAAGTCGACAAAGCGGCAAGAGTCTGCAATTTTCCGATCGAGCAGCGGCGGGAGTTGAGGGATTTACGCCCGCTTGTATTGGGAAATTATCAGCTTTTCGGTTTTCCGACTGACTCTGCACTCGTAGCCGCGAGCGCGCGCGCGCGAGCACCAGCAAAGCCCGAGAAGGCAATTCAAGCGAGTCGGATAATAAGCCAGATAATCTGGCCGTCGGATGCATCAACACAGTCCATTCATCCCCATTGTGGGCGCATTAGCCGACGGACGGGCGCATCCCTCTCGAATTTTTCACGGCTCGACTCGAAGACTCCGGGCCCATCCGAGGCGGGCTAGACAATGAGCCCGTCGGATCGCGCGATGTTTTCCCTCGGGCCGGGCGCAGAGGCAGTCATCATTCGGCGTAGAATCGGCGGAAAACGAGCGCGACACGCCCAGCGTGCCGCAGCGATTGTTCCCCGACGCGTCCCTCACCTGTTGTCGGCGGCAGCGCGAGCCGAGGTGTGACCCTCCTCTCTCTCCCCCCCTCCCCACCCTCTCTCTACTCTACTCTACTCTCAGGACACGGCCGAGGAGCCCGCTAACGCGGCGTGAAGCGCCCGGAAAAATGTCCTTGCTCCCCGTTTAGCGCGTCGAGTTAACGGTTGGCCTCGGAAAAAGCGAGAGCGAGTGCAGCTCAATGCCCCGAACCAGGGCTGCTTTTTGTCCGTCCTCGGCTCGGCGCAGCGGGCCCCGAGGAGTCACTCGCAGTCAGTCAGTCAGTCAGTCAGTTGGCCGGCCCCCCGTTATTCCGCTCGAGGGCGACATCTCACACGGCACCGAATTGCGGAATCCTCGCGCTTCCGAGGGGCCCAAAAAGGGTTATCCGCGCTCGGGGTCCGGGCCGCGGCGGGGGTGCGCGCGCATTGGGTCAGACGGACGAGGGGCTCGGGGCCGGTAAATAGAGCCGCGCGGGGGCCCCTGCGGGACAAAAAGCAGCCGGCTCTACGGGTGAAAATATTTATGCCACGGCCGTGAGAGTCGAGATTCCCAGGCTGCAGGCAGGTCCCGCGGGGGTGGCCCATTGACAGTTTTGTTGAAAGTTTCGGCCGTAAATCCCGGGGCCCGGCATTGTGCGCCGAAGCCGCAACACGCCTATGCGGCCCGAGGAGGTAAAAAGGTAAAAAACGCCCGTTTCGGGCTTTGTGCAGCGCGCGTACAAACATTGGCCCCGAGCCCCTGAGTCATTGCTCGATTTTGGCGCGGAGAATCCTCGCGAGCGAGCGAGCGAGCGAGCGAGCTGGGAATGAGTCATCGGGCTACCGAAGTCGCGCGCTCGCGTGCTCCGGGAATAAAAAGTTATCAAGTCCCCGCGCAGGCCCGCGTGGAAAAGGAGAGGGGCGGCCCATAAATAACGCGCGTTTTGTCCTTGGCTTTACACCGCGGGTAAATATTTGAGGACGCGTTCAATCCTTCTTATTGCCCGCAAAGACAAATACAAACTCGTAGATCATCTGTGCAGGAGCGGAGAAAAAGTCGAAACTCTCGGGCCTCGCTTTTCACGTGTGTGTCTTTTTCTCACCTGGACTACCTGCCGGCCGCCTCCCAGCGCGAGATCCGTCCCGAGATATCCAAACATTTTTTGAGAGAGAGACAGAGAGAGAGAGAGAGAGAGCGAGAGAGGGAGAGCGGAGGCCGAGGGAAGATCCTCTCGCGCAACCTGTTGAGTTTAAATCCCTTAAGCAGCCATGAATCCGTCTATCACGCTAATCGCATTATTCCCGTGAACGCTGCAGCCCGCGCGGCGCAGGTACCTCGCGCGCCATAATTGCGTCACGATAAAAAGGGCTTATTACGAGAGCTCTAGGATCGCTCGCGAGCCGCGCGGCCAGGCAGGTGCCGAAAACGATCCCGGCCGGCCCGATACAATTATTACGAGCACCGTGTACGGCCGTAATGGGCCGATTCGAAACGCCGCGCATTATGGGCTCGAGCGAGCCGCAGAGTCGTAAAAGCGCGTACGCGCGGTAATTGATTTCGATCGATCCTCCTCCTCCTCCTCGTCGCCGCCGCCGCCGCCGCCGCCGCGAACAAAAAGCGCAATTGGGATGCATACGGGCGAAATTTTCTGCAGCGCGAGCAAAAAGACGGCGGAAGGGGATCGGCAGCGCTGCGCGGTAGCCACCCACGGCGCGGCAGCTCCGCTTCGTTTCGCTCCTTTTCCTTCTTCCTTGCCCTCCCTCCGCGCACGACGACGTCATCGTCGCAACATGCACACGCGTATTACCACTTTATTCCTCGAGGCTGCGCGCCCGGAGACTCCACGGCCGAGTCGCTACTTACTGATATTTATTGCGCCTAGAAATGTGTACGGCCCGCGTCATAAATCTCCGCATTCACACGCGGCTTCTAATTTACATATTCCGCTCCTCGTTTCTCCCCCCCCCCTCTCTCTCTCTCTCTCTCTCTCTCCTCCGCTGCTTCGCTGCCGCGCTCGCGGTGGCCCATCAGGCTCGCGCGCGAAGAAGCGCTCGGAATTGTCGGCCGACGTCGACGACAGGATTGCGCCGAGCGTGTTTTATAATTGTTTCGGCGCGAAGGAAAGAGCGAGCCATGCATAATTTCGTTGCGCCTGCCCTTCACGCACCCGCGGACGGCCGAGCCGCTGCAGGTGCTAATTTCTATCGACTACTCCGCGTTATCGAACAGTGGCAAATATCCGCGCGGCGATTCACGTAGCCAAGTGGCTATAGGCCTCGGCGCGCTTGAAGCGCGTCATTGCTCGGAATCCATAGAATCAAGGCGCTCGCTCATGCATTATTAGCCGACTCTAGGAATCGTGCGTGCACGCATGCGAGTCGATGAAATTTTCACGAGGCGGCGAGCCGCCGGGCTTCGTTCCCTGCGCCCGCACAGTCATTCCGACGCCATGAGCGTGTACAGCAGCGACTACTGGAAGATGCCGGTGCTGGCGCAGAAATTCATGGGCGTCTGGCCGTTCAACAACCGCCAATACGACAAGTGCATGCGCGTCTTCGTCTACGTCGCCCTCTACTCGCTGATAGTGCCGATCGTAAGTGCGCCGTCCCGGCGATCGACTCTCCCGCAAGTTGACAAAGACCGGCGCTCTTTCAGGGTATCCGCCTCGTCGAGGAGCTCGGCGTCAACACGGCCATAGCCATCGAGAACTTGGTCGGGCAGATGTACCTCAACGCGGCGGTCATCAAGTTCTCGATGACGATATTGTTCAAGGAAAAGGTAGGTACTCGGGAGCGCTCTCGGCGATTGGTCGCGACGCTAATAACGCGGGTCGCTCCCTTGTGCGCAGCACAAGCAAATCTACGAGCTGATCGCCAGGGACTGGAAAATGACGAGCGACAAGGAAGAGCTGGAGATCATGGAGAAGCACGCGGCGATCGGCCGGACCATCTCGTTGGCCTACGGAAGTAATGTCGGCCCCTGTCGCGCGGAATCGAAGCGCGCAACTAACCTAACCGTATAACGGCGCAAGTTTGCTGTTGCAGCACCGCCGGCGCCTTCCTCATGATCCCCACGCTGCTGCCGCTGCTGGACTACGTCGCGCCGTTGGACAACTCGAGCAGGCCCGTGGTCCTCCCCTACTACGCGGAGTATTACATCGACCAGCGGAAGTACTACCTTCCGCTGATGCTGAAGGCCTTGGTCGCGGGAATGATATCCATGACGGTCTTCATCACCTACGACATGGCGTTCGCGATGTGCGTGCAGCACGTCTGCAGCCTCTTCGACATAATCAAGTGAGTGGCTGTTGCATAGAAAAATTCGCCTCGCCTCGCCAAGTGTACTCG